>NC_079409.1:3122236-3422236 GCF_029220125.1 Pseudoliparis swirei
GGAGATCCTTCAGCCTTACGCCGCGCTCAGTCCCCCCGATGACCTCCAGAGGGCGCCGTCTCCCTTCGCGGGCACATCCGGCGCGGGCGCCCCAGACAGCGTGGACTGGAGAGAGAAGGGCCGCGTCACCAGCGTCAAGGACCAGGTGAAGGAGCCCGAGCTCAGGAGCCCCGTCAGGGGATCCATCGGCCCCGTTGTGTCCCTCGGAATCTTCTCTCAGCTCCCGTTACCGAGGAAAATCACTCCCGGAAGCAAACGTTTAAAATGTGGATACAGCTTTTATTCCACCTTAATCCATAATTCATTCGTTTTACACCCTGCGATAATAGATGGATGACGAGACGATGACACCGCCTCTCAAAGGAGCCAGACACAGACTTTGTTGTTTTGTGTCTTTGTGGTCATTTTGCATCTATTTGTTGTTGTTGTTTTGTGTGTCTTTGTGATCATTTTGCATCTATGTGTTGTTGTTTTGTGTGTCTTCGTGGTCATTTTGCATCTATTTGGTGTCGTTTTGTGTGTCTTTGTAGTTGTTTAAAATCTATTTGTTGTTATTTTGAGTGTCTTTGTGGTTATTTTGTGTCTTTGTGTTCATTTTGCATTTCTTTGTTGACATTTTTGGCTAGAACTCAAGGATTTATGTTGTAATTATGACAATTTCACCCCTGGTGTCTAATGGGATATTCTTTTTAAAGATATGGCATTTAAAGGTTGGCTCAGGCTTATTCTCACAGTACTAGCTGCACAGACACGTCAGTGGTTGACGACAAAATGATCCACAGAAGACCTGAAATCACTAAATAATCATCAATTACTGACTGTCTTCTTGCGAGTCTTAAGATCTTGCTGTGAAATGTCAATAATAATAAATAATAATTTCAACATGTTAGATAGAACTGACCGACACATTGTGCTAACACCGCCGGTTTGAATCCAGGGTTCTTGTGGCTCCTGCTGGGCCTTCAGCGCCGTGGGGGCCCTGGAGGGCCTGTTAGCCAAGACCACCGGGAAGCTGGTGGACCTCAGCCCCCAAAACCTGATGGACTGCTCGGGCAAGTACGGAAACCACGGCTGCAACGGCGGCTACATACACAAAGCCTTCCAGTACGTCATCGACAACCGGGGCATCGACTCGGAGGCCGCGTACCCGTACAGAGCAGCGGTGAGTGGCGGCTTTAATCCGGCGGCTCCGAAATGCATCGAGGGTTTTTTTAGGGGGTGAAACAGACATTAGATATTAGACGTTACACTGGATGATGCAGCACGATATATAATAAAGCAATTCCTGGAATTTGTTCCTTTTTACAGAAAAAACTGGGAAAGATTTTTTTGCAACACGACATGTCAAAATATTTTGAATCAATTTTTATTTTTATTCAAGAAATGGGAGTTCAGCATGTGCATTAATAGCATATTTCTTAGTAGATCCTGTAGTGCGCCAGACATGAAAGTGTGTAATACATGTGAAAACTCATAACTTCTATACCTCATGTTGTAAAGTAGTAGATGCACTTTGTGGTTTGTTGTGTTGTGGGCAGCAAAAGACTTTTATGGATATAATATGAAGCTTTCTATCGGATTGCAAGACCTTCATCCTCCAAGAGGGAGTCAAAACTAACATGAGAAACTTGAGGAATGACGAACATCACCAGTCCGCACGATGAAGGTTGCAACTGCTGTTTTTTGGCTCCAACTGCTGTTTTTTGGCTCCAACTGCTGTTTTTGGCTCCGTGCAGCGGGGAACATACTTTTAAAAAGAGGAAGCAGTGTGTGTAATATGGTGTCGCAGTGTTGTGCATAAAGAAGACACACTGCTCCCTTGTGTGTGGAAACCCCAGATGTGTTCTCGGTATATTGAAGAAGGTACGTTGCAATACTTCATTGTGCTTCACCTATGCAGGAAGGGGGGGGGGGGGGGCAAATGCATCAGGAAGCTGAGGCTTGTGGGTTCTTTCTTCAGCGGAGACGTAGAGGAGATCCGGCACCAGCTTCGGGTTTACGGTTAACAAATCCCCGAGAAAGGCGTCGATGTGGGTGGACGAGAAGTTAAGTTGCGACCCCGCGGGCTGCAACACTCGGCTCACTCTGGTGTCTGCCGTTAATGTCTCTTTGGAGCAACAATAAATTAATCGGAGCGGACAACGTGTATGTCCTCCGGGCTTCATCTGGTTTTTCGCTGTTGTCGGCGTCTGTGTGGAGGAGGAGGAGGAGGAGCAGGAGGAGGAGGAGGAGGGCAGTGGTGAGCCGATTTGAGAGGAGTGTTGGAGGCCCTCTGAGATGTTGTGGCTCCAGTTCATCCAAAACAAACAACAATTTATCTTGGTGATGTGAGCGTTTCTCTTAATAAGCATTTCTCTTAATTATTTACGAATTTTTTTTAAAAGGCCCAAAAGAACAAGTTCAGATGTCACGTGCGTGGTCGTCACAGTCGGTCAGATCATCACGTTTAGCCCGGTATAGTTTCACACGGGGTGAATCGTGGGCTCTGACCCCCGGCTCCGTCCTCTCGCTTCAGACACAGCAGTGCCGCTACAACGCCGCGCACCGCGTCGCCAACTGCTCCGGGTACAGCCTCCTGCCCCGAGGAGACGAGGGCGCCATGAAGGAGGCGCTCGCCACCATCGGACCTCTTTCTGTGGCGATCGACGCCTCGCATCGCAAATTCCACTTCTACAAGAGCGGTACGTTGCACAGCTTCACCGATGGGTCTGGGAATGCAGGAAGACGTGTTTGCAATCGGGGCGTAGGTTCCAAACATGTCCAGAAATCACTGTTGAATGGAGTTAAAAGTGCAAAAAAGCTAAATTTGAACCATCAAAACATTCATTTTCACCTTTTTTTATTTTGTAGGGTTTGTAGTTAAACTACTGAGGTATACAAGTTACAACAATACAACTTAATGTTTACTTCTTCTTTTTTAAATTTATTTACAGCATGGGCAAACAAATACGTAGGAATTTTAAAAAAAGTATACTGGACATAATTGATGGATTTGTTTTTTTATTTTGAAACCTGCCACTTCAGGACTGTACGATAACCCGAACTGCACCAAGAAGACGAACCACGGCGTGCTGGCGGTCGGCTACGGCGCCCAGAACGGAGACGACTACTGGCTGGTCAAGAACAGGTGGGACACGTTTCACTGCCCCATACATACACAAACACAAACAGACACACTAACATGCACACAAACATACACACAAACATACACACACACATACACACAAACAGATACACAAACATACACACACACACACATACACACAAACATGCACACAAACATACACACCTACGACCTACGGGGTCAGACCTACGAGGTCAGACCTACGAGGTCACACCTACGGGGTCGGATCTACGGGGACGGACCTACGGGTTCAGACGTACGGGGTCAGACGTACGGGGTCAGACCTACGGGGTCGGACTTACGAGGTCAGACCTACGGGGTCAGACCTACGAGGTCAGACCTACGAGGTCAGACCTACGGGGTCAGACCTACGGGGTCAGACCTACGGGGTCAGACCTACGAGGTCAGACCTACGGGGTCAGACCTACGGGGTCGGACCTACCGGGTCAGACCTACGGGGTCAGACCTACGGGGTCGGATCTACGGGGTCGGATCTACGGGGTCGGACCTACGGGGTCAGACCTACGGGGTCGGACCTACGGGGTCAGACCTACGGGGTCGGACTTACGAGGTCGGACCTACGAGGTCAGACCTACGAGGTCAGACCTACGGGGTCAGACCTACGGGGTCAGACCTACGAGGTCGGACCTACCAGGTCAGACCTACGGGGTCAGACCTACGGGGTCGGACCTACGGGGTCAGACCTACGGGGTCGGACCTACGAGGTCGGACCTACGGGGTCAGACCTACGGGGTCGGACCTACGGGGTCACACCTACGAGGTCAGACCTACGGGGTCGGATCTACGGGGTCAGACCTACGAGGTCGGACCTACGGGGTCAGACCTACGGGGTCGGACCTACGGGGTCGGACCTACGAGGTCGGACCTACGGGGTCAGACCTACGGGGTCAGACCTACGGGGTCGGACCTACGGGGTCGGACCTACAGGGTCACACCTACGAGGTCAGACCTACGGGGTCGGATCTACGGGGTCAGACCTACGAGGTCAGACCTACGGGGTCGGATCTACGGGATCAGACCTACGGGGTCGGACCTACGGGGTCGGACTTACGAGGTCAGACCTACGAGGTCAGACCTACGAGGTCAGACCTACAAGGTCAGACCTACGGGGTCGGACCTACGGGGTCACACCTACGGGGTCGGACCTTTTCATTCCTCCCTGTCTTCATGTGTCTCTGCTCTCTGCCTGCAGCTGGGGGGCCTCTTTCGGGGAGCGGGGCTACATCCGGATGTCCCGCAACAAGAAGAACCAGTGTGGCATCGCTCAGCACATCAGCTACCCCACCATGTAGCTGCAGGGGGCGCTGCACTTCGCTTTTTTAGATACAGTTTAATTAGTTTATTACACATTAATTAAATTCTTTTTAAATTTCTTTTAATACACCTCTCTAACAAAAGACAAATATGTCAAATTTTGTGTTATTACAGTTATGGAAATTGCCTTAACAGGTGTATTTTATTTGTATTCGATTTAATGCTTGTGTTTTTATTCTGTAATAAAGATAGTAAATCGACTGTTGTAGAGCGTTCTTCTCGCCTCCTGCTCTTTCAAAGGGCTTGGGCGCTATGTGACATCATTCACACTCATTATTCTCTTTATTATTCAGTCTTTATTCCATCAGCCAACATTGTAAATGTGCTTTTAAATCTCAATATCTAGTTTCTAGTCTTCTTCAATACAGCATGATGTTCATTTAGTAAATTCTGGTCATTAAGATTCAAATGGTATGCTTTAGGGGCGGGGCTACAAGGTGATTGACAGGTCTCTACCAGAGACCTTGTCCGGTCTCAAGAGTATAGTTCATGTTTTTTTCTTACACCTTTAACCCTTTCAGTGTGTGTGTTTCTATTTCATGAAAAATAACTGCAACATTTTGCTCTTTTGTTACAAAAAAACCAAGATGACACCGTCCATTATGACGAATTCAGGGCCTCAGAACTGTTAGCGCACTAACCACTAGGGGGCGACGTGCTGACTACATCCACTTCCTGTATGCCGTCTATGTTTCTATGGAGGTAAAGATCTGATTGGACACCAGCAGTTTCATGTTTGTCAGTCTGTCAAATGGATTCTGTTGAAAAGTGTTCGTCAATTTAACTTGTAAATAAATCTATTCAATTCAATTCAATTCAGTTTATTTGTAGAGCCCAATTTCACAAATTACAAATTTGTCTCGGAGTGCTTTACAATCTGCACACATAGACATCCCTGCCCCAAAACCTCACATCGGACCAGGAAAAACTCCCAAATAACCCTTCAGGGGGAAAAAAGGGAAGAAACCTTCAGGAGAGAACAGAGGAGGATCCCTCTCCTAGGATGGACAGAACAATAGATGTCATGTGACCAGAAGGACAGATTTAGAGTTTAAATACATTCAATGAATATGACAGAGTGGATGAATAGTTCATAGTCGGCATATTCCACGATGGAGACGTCCACGATCCATCATCTATATGTCCTCTGCACATGCTGATGGGAGACCAGGAACGCTGTCTCGAGTCAGGTCCATCTTCTTCTACATCCCAACTATTTCTACATCTAAAATGTGAAAAGGCCTCTTAAAAACATGAATTCTTTAAACCCCGGTCGTGTCGAAAAGCATCGTTTAAACTCACAAAGCATCTGAAACCTTTCTTGAAATTTTTTTAATTATAAAAATGTCACGAAAACCTGACAAGAAGTCGAACACAGGACCCGAATATTTACGTTGACCTTTAAGAAAAATAAACCGTTTTCACGCACATTTGTCTCAAATTTAACGGCAATATCAGGGTCTACTACGGGGATGTCTCGTAATATGATTTAGCGCTCCTGGACGGGAGCACGTTCAAAAACCGACTGCCGGTCTCGGCCTTCAGAGAGCACCTCAAGGTCGTAATAAAGTCGACAAGAGAACAGCGTTGGGTTACAAATGAGTCATTTTTATTTTTTTTAGTGCAACATCACAACAAACAATTTTCACATGAGGTATTCAAAGGGATTTTCTTTAGTTGATACAAAATGTCCCACCATGATTGACGTTTAAAGTGTTGTGTATCTTTTTTTTAAACATTTTTATTTTTTTTAAAGCCTTTGGTTTGGTTAGCCACATTCATTAGTAAAGTCTAACACATGGACGAGAATGGCACGATGAAGCACGGTGGGTCGAGTCCGAGCTGAAGGAAACTCGAGACTCAAGTCAAATATAATATTTCCCCTCAGCTCTTCCCCGTTTTAAAGCTTTTTTGTATGGATTTTTATTAATTCCTACTTACAACAGTGGGATCGAACAGTATTTCAACTACACTAGACATTTTTGGAAAAAAAACAGGGGTTTGAAGAGGTGGCTTACAAATGTGGAAAAATAGCTTCTGTCTCCTCTTGACCTTTTTTATTTTTGGATGAGCGCTTGATTTTTCTTTTTTGGGGGGCTTTTTCTGTCACATGATTCTAGTTTTTTTTTGGAGAAGAAAAAAAAAAAAACAAGGAATAGGCAACGTTGATTACAGCAAGATCCTCCTTGCTTGGATTGTCACCTCCCTTCTTTTCTTTTTGGTTTTTTTGGTCTTGAGAATGATTTATATACAGAACACGTATCGATGGGACACTGGCATACTGGACTCGAGCTTCGGCCGGGCAGGGGGGCCTTGTTCGGCTCCTGTTACGGATTGATTCCAGCACATTTGGTTTGGAGTAAAAGGCGTGAAGAAGAGACGGATGGACAGACAAGACGGACAGACAGACAGACACCCTGACAGGATGGATTCTTTGGTTAAGGAATATCTTTGCCACACAACATCTCACACAGTTGAGGTAGATGGGTAAAGTCTTCATGTACACATAGGGGAAGGGGGTTGGGTGGGAAAGGGGTAGGGGGGGGGGGTAAAAGACGGGAACACTGGGGTTTACAGAGTCAAAAGACTTCCATCTGAAGACACCGCCTCGTGTCAGTTTGTCAGTTCCAGCTCGACATAATACTGTTTTTATGCAACACAAATAATCATTAATCCTCTGAGTGCTACGATAGCTCCGATGGGGAACTGCCAAAACTACCACCCATGATACATCAGCGTTCAGCAGTTACCCATCAATCTTTGGTTGTTGTTGTTGTTTTTTTGGTTTGAACATTATTTTAAAATGTGGTATTTTTCGTTCTGAAAGTCGACTTTCAGTTTTTTCCTCTTTCATTATTTAAAGGCTCCGGTCTGCCTGACTTGTTAGCAGGGGCACATTCCTAGAAAGGCCACTAGGGGGAGCCGCAGGCTAAAATGGCAAATGCTGATCTCTTGCAAGCAGCCAACTGGATTCAATCCTCCCTCCCTCCCTCCCTCCCGGCCTCCCATGGAAGAGCTTCCCCCCACTTGACACGGAGCAGAAGGTGGCTCAATACAAAAAGCTCTGTCTCCATTTTAGGCTCCCAGTCATAGAGACAAAGAGAAACCTGAAAGGTGTCACCTCAGCTTTGATACAATGACAGTAGCGTGCAGGGGTCGGCAGAGGAGCCTCAAAGATACCCCCCCCCCATGCCCCCCCTGTACGGACTCCACATCCCCCCCCCTCCACCACCACCACCATCGCTCTCAGCATGCTTACAATTGTTGCTCATTAAAGTTTCATTCAGCTCCATGCCCCACTACTCAAACACCTCCTTTTCCTCTAACAGCCTCTCCAACACACACACACATAGACACCACACCACCATCCTAATTCTGGATGATTCAGCCTCCTCTCTGATCTCCCCCCGCCTCCCCCCCTCCCGCCCCCTTTGAATGCCCCCTAAAGCCCACAGGTCTGGCCGAGAGCGGACCCCAGACCAGATACCCAGAGAGGAGACGGGATGGAAAAAGCATCTCCTTTGAAGTCTGCGGAAAAAGTCGATGGCCTCTTTCATGACCGCCCGTCTTTCAAGTGCACGCTGTGAAGGGGGCCCCGGCAACCCACCCCCATCCAACGTTAAAGAGAGAGAGAGAGAGGATGGACAGAGGCCAAGCTAACCTTCCCACTCTTTGGCAGCGTTTACACAGGGATCAGAGAATCTGATTTTCTCAAACATTTTCGGCATCTGCAACACAAAATGCTGAAAGGTCCAATCACTTTTGCCTGTGGAAGGTACTGTGGGAACCCAGACAGCCCAAGAGGAACTGAAACCAACTCCAAGAACCCCAGATGATAGATTGTAGTTCCCTAGAGCCTTGCAACGAGGAACGAACTCTTAGATCCTTAAAAGGTCCAGACAGACACAACCAACAAACCTAAGGGCCTTACAGACAAATCAGAGCCCATAAAAGACGTGTATCGAACCAGAAGAACCCAAGAAGGCCAGGGCACAAGCTCTGAGACCTTTAGAACCCAGGGAACAAAAACCCAACATTACAAATGAAGAACCCACTTAAAGAACGGCAAAGGTCCAGGAACGACCCCTAAAAGCTTCAGAACCGAGTTACCAAAAAACCCTCAGATGATGAGGAACACACTTAAAGAAACTCAAAGGTCCAGGATGATATCCAGAAGATGTGGAACACATTAGAACCAACGCTAAAAGATTCAGAACCTCAGATAACGAGGAACACGCTTTAAAAACTCCCAAATGGTCCAGGAACAAAACCTAAAACCTTTGAGAACCCAGGAAGCAGAAAACAACAAGATCCCCAGAATGTGAGGAGCACACTTTCTGAACCTCGAAGATCCAAAACCCGAACACCTTGAGCACAGAACAAAAAATCCAAGATTGCCAGAAGATGAGAGACACACCTTAAGAACCCCAACGGTCCGGGAGGGAACCCGAAGAACCCCTCTAGGAACTGAGACAACTGGCAGAAGGGCACGTGGAGGACGGTGAGATCACACTGAGTTGGACATAGACAGGAGTGTCTGCACTGGGGAGGAGGAGGGGGGGCAGGTAAGGGGGGGGGGGGGTCACTCAATGGTGGCTTCAGACGGAGCTTCAAGTGGATCCTCACTTTACACTCTCCGCCAGATGGCATTGGTCTGAACACAACTTTCCAAGCAACCTGTGAACCTATGGGATGCCACATCATCATCATCATCATTGTTATTATTGGTATTATTCATAGCATTAATTATAAATATTATCACAACATTCAAACAAGCTTTGGCCTTGGCGTTAAGAGCTGACCGCATGAGACATTTGCAAGAGTAAAGAAATCCCCATTATTCTACAAAAAATAAAATAAAATAAAGAGCAAACAATAAATAAAAACAACAGGCCAGGCCTTTAAAGATAGAGAGAGAGATACGCAACATCAAGGGGGGAGGGGTCGGGTACTGGGTTTAGGGATTCAGGCCGTACATTCAGGGAGGCAATGTTTATCTTTGGTATTACGATGGGATTCTACAGCTAAAAGTGCCCATCAGGAAAAAAAAGTCTTTAGTTTCACACAGACACACAGAGCATCGTTAAATAAATACTTACAGTATATAGATAGAATTAATAAATAACCAAAATAAATAGATGAAAAGAAATTTAAAAAAAGGGAAAAACAATAAATACACAAAATGCAGTAATAAATACATTGATCAGATCAGGAGATTGCATTGGAGACGTCGTTGGTTTAAACTATCGGCTATGAGGAGGCGTGTTAAAGCCGTTCCTCTGTGGACCAAAACGATGAGCACACTGCCCCCGACACTCCCGTCGTGTTTCTATAAATAGAGCGATGTGCTTGAAATCTGTACAAAAAGGGCTGAAAGAATCACATTCCTCCATTTTCTTAGACATCTGTAAAAAAAAAAAAGAAAAAAACGTGAAGCGGCAAATTCAGCGATCTGGTCGTCGGCCATTTTGACTTTTTGCAACCGATGAACAGAAGGTATCATAAGTTATTTGGAAATGAGTGGAGAAAATAAAAAAAATACTACAAAGTCACACAATGCATTGTGTAGCTCCTCCCCCAACGAAGCCTTTGTGTTCAAAAGGTTGTTTTATTTAATTTTTTTGTTGTCAAAATGGGAAAAAAATGTGCTGTGGAGCTTTCAACCGGAAGCTCAGTCAAGAGTCTTAAAGCTATAGTCATCATACTCGTGTTTATTGATTCTGTCCCACTTCCCCCTCCCCCGCTCGAAAACTCTGATTTGTTCGAGGCGGGACCGTCTTTAAAAAAAACGTAAAAAATAAAAATAACTCCAGGCTCCGGAAAAAACTTGGAACGAACGCCTGGGAATCGTCACCATGGAAACACATGCTAAGAAAAGGAAGAAGTAGGTTCTTCAGAGAGAGAGAGAGAGAAAGAGAAAATATAGAGAAACAAGGGTTGAACAAGATTTTTTTTTAAAGAAGCTTTTTCTTCCCCTTTCACCTTGATTCTCGAGGAAGAAAAGCAGGAAGGGGGGGGGGGGGGGGGTTAACGTCTTTGGATGATGGAGAACACTTTTTGATTTAGAAGATACAAGATGGAGCTCTCCACACGGGCACCTCTTGATTCTTCCCGTTGATGGAGAGACGACTCGTAGATCAGAAGGTATACGCCTCCTCCTTGATTTGCATTATACCTTCGTTATCTCTAATCTAGATCATCGAAAAACAACGAGACGTCGAATCGCCTCTACACCCTCGACGATACAAGCGGGACCTGGCTACCTCTCTGGGTGTCGCCCCGCTTCTCTCTCGAGGGAGCGATCGGCTACTTTTGGGCAGAAGGAGAAAAATAAATGTTTTAAAAAAAAAGCTTCGCCTTCACGAAATCACCTGCGACGGCAAACGAGGAGGACGTCCACGACGGCCGATCTCTGCCTGGACCGGTCTACGCCCCCCCCCCCTCCCCTCGCCGCACCTTCACGCCGTGCTGCAGGACACGGCGGAGGAGGAGGCGCTGGAGCCCGAGGAGCCCGTGGAGGAGGGACGTCCCTCGTCCGCCCACTTGTTGACGTTGCGTCGGCGGGCGTTCATGAAGAAGTTGCTGACGGTGGAGAGCTCCAGGCCCAGCTGCTGGGAGATGGTGATCTGCAGCTCTTTGGTGGGGCGGTGGTTCTCCCTGAAGATGGCCAGCAGGGTGCGCCGCTGCAGGTCCGTGAACACCAGCCGGGTGCGCTTGGGGCCCTGGTTGCGCTCCAGCTTGCTCTGCTCCTGCTCCTTCCGCTTGCAGGCTGGATGGATAGAAGATAACACGCTTTTTGTTTGTTTGTTGTTGGTTTGAATAAAATAAAAAAATAGAAAAATAAAATCAAAAGGTCCGCTAACGGGTTCGGCTAACTAGGACAAATGGATTAAAGGCTGAGGGGAAAGTGGATTTGTGGAAAGGAAAACCGATTAGCTAAGCAACTTTGATTCGTGAAAAGAGCTGAATCAGCAACTTGTTTCATTGTGCAGTAAAGGAATCAAGATGTTCAACCTTTCACATCGTATTAACAGTGAGCTGCTGAGGGGCGGGGTGGGGGGGGGGGGATTACTTCATTCAGGCCAAAGCTCTTCGTGGTTTTCATTCCACTCTTCCGTTTGGACGACAGTGTGTTTCTTTACACGTCTCTGGAGAGCAACATGTGGTGTTGTCAGGCCCCGACGACGTCTTCTCATCACATCCAAACATCTTTTCATTTTTATTTTTTTCAATCAAGGCTGACGATGACATTTCTGCAGATTTATTGGTCTTTGAATACGTTTTTTTACAGAACCCGTCGGTTCGTCTCATTTACATTTTAATCTACGATTCACGGCAGAGAAAAATAAACACCGAAGGCCAAAGAAACACACATTTTACTAATTAGAAAATATTTAGCAGTAAAGTTTCTCGAACTCGCTTTAAATATTCTGCGTTTCTGGAATTATCATCTCAGGGTCAAAGTATTAAAATACGTTTTGGAGTCTTCTTTACAACAAGGTTAAACGTCCCGTCCAATTATGCAATCAAATATGATACAGTAGTCTGACATTTAAAAAGGAGAAGAAGAGTAAAATAGCCCCATGTGTGTGTGTGTGTGTGTGTGTGTGTGTGTGTGTGTGTGTGTGTGTGTGTGTGTGTGGGTGGAGCTCCAATTACATTTTGAGAATTGTTCTGTATTTACAGGAAACGCCACGCCGACGCCGACCTCGTGCCTCTGTTGTGTACCGAAGCCAACTCGCCCTCCGCTTCCTCCCTTCCCTCTGTCTCCTTCCTCCTTTCCTTCTCCCTGAGTGGACACTTCGACATCATTAGTTTCCCATAAAAGTCATTTACATGTGGCGGCGGTGAGCGAGTAATAATCACTCTACGGTGGGGGGGGGGGGGGGGGGGAGTCATTTATTTTCTATTAGAGGCGGGTTACGTCAGGGGTGAGTGAAACAAGCAGAGTCGGCATTGCCCGGGGTGTTTAGAAGCCTTAAGTGGACTAAAACATATTTGGGGGGTTAGGGGGGAGGAGGGGGCAGGGAGGGGGCGTGCAATTACCTAAATGCACGCTTTTAAGAGGGTTCAATCAGCACTGTGCGGTTGAGCGACTGTTTTGCTGATGCTATCGAATGAGTTTCAGAGTGTAAGCACCGGTGTGCACACACACACACACACACACACACACACACACTCACACAAGCGCAAAGTGAGGACCAGTGAATCGGTGCAGGACCTGGAAGTGAAGTTTCTGTTTTGCGATATGTGGACAATTCTTTAGCTGCAATGACTACTCTACTAATTGATCACTCTGCTCATTGATTACTCTACCAATTGATTACTCTACTAATTGATTAGTCCGTCGACGGGAATATCATGTTTGTGTCAGAAGGTTCAGCCTCTGAAATATGGAGATTTCCCGCTTTTTATTTCATGTGTTTTATATCCTATGAAAGTGAATGTATTGTGGTTTTGACTGACAAGATATTTAAGGGAAGGACATTTTTCTCATTTTATCGACTTTACGTATCAATTAATCGCATAAATAATCAGCAGATTAATCCATAATTTAAGAAAATCGTTACTTAGCGCCCTAATTTAAACTATTATTTTATTGAGCGTAGAGTTGAATTAAATTGTAATATCCATGATATCTGAAGTGCCAAAATATTCTCCATGAGAACAAATCACGTCAGAATGTCTCATTTTTAAACCAGTTTCCCACGCAAATAACACAAAACATGTAAAGTCCAGAAATGCTCCAGATATCAATGTCAGTATTTTTGAAGAAGAACAAAAGGAAACTTGAGACGACAGCTTTTTTTTTAGAAAAGAACTCCTGAAACCGGCGGCTTCATTTAGGTTCGTTGTCTCTTATTATTGAACAAAACGACTTGATTGGACGAGGGAATCAAGCCGGCAGCAATAACCTTGAAATCCCATATTTCCAACACACACACACACAGAATCAAAAGCCCCTCAATCTACAGACATACATTATATAAACCAAAGATGCTGCCCCCCCCCCCCCCCCCTCTCTCTCTCTCTCCCGCTCTCTCTCAAAAACAGTGCTGACCGGATCGATTGATTGGCTTACATCTCCCCATTGAGAAACATCTCACGCGGCGAGGGGGGTGATGTTTACTGTATGACCGGCGCCTCACTCCTCAAACGCAGGCCGGCAAATTCCTCTCATTAGCTGAAGCTCTTGAGAAACAAGTGTGACCTCGCGAGTGCCATCGGCTGAGGGAACTGTGTGTTTATGTGTGTGTGTGTGTGTGTGTTGTGTGTGTGTGTTGGACTCTGATTGCTCTGACATCCAGCTGAGTTTCTAAAAACTCAAGTATTCAACTGGAGGTGAATAAATCCAGCCCCCCCCCCCTCTGTGATTTCCCCTTTGCACACGTCCTCCCTCCTGAAATCATTATCTGAGGGGAAATGCTCCGGGTTACAGGTGGGGTGTCCGTTAGCTTTTTGGGCTTCCGGGAGATGGTATTTGCATTTCTGAGAGTTATCGAACGGCGTCTCATTAAAATCTGCAAACAGGCGGCGGTGTCAGGCCGCATGTCAATATCACTGCAAGTGAAATTTCTTCTTTTTTCTTGTTTCTTTCACCCAAATGCGACGCTTCAATTTTTCACGGGCGATCCGCCGCCCGTCGATATTTTCTGGAGGTGGGGGTGGGGGGGGGGATGTCTGTGGACAGCGTACACGGCGTTGCACTCTCGGCTCATGTAGTAATGAAAGGGATGACATGATAGTGCCGGCTAGCTCGCTCGTAGCCGTGGATTTATGGCTCTCCTCCTCCTCCTCCTCCTCCTCCTCCTCCATCCTCTTCCTTCTCTCTCTTCGCCTTCCATCCCATCCTCGGCTCCCTTTCCTTTCCTCGCCATCATAACGCCCGGCCATTAAGTAAATGCTTCCTCTTATGCTGTAATCATGTGTAAAAGGCGTACGATTACCGTGCCATAAATCCACGCAACGGGGCGACTCCCGCAGACATAAATATTCCCCTATAGGCTTCTTATGATCGTGGGAACGGCGCCTAATCATGATGTATGCCCCCTGTCTCGTGTTGCTGATACGTGATCGAAAGCCCTTTCCCTCCCCCCCCCCCCCCCCCGGCGTCTCAACCTACAGCCCCCCCCCCCCGACCCCCCCTATCCCGCTCCACCCTCAACACCCCCACAGCCCCCAGCCCACCCCCTGCTGATTTCATGGGCCAGGGGCTGATAGAAATTATTGATTAAATCTGTGCAGCTCAGACTCCTCGACCCACAGAGGCTGGTTAACCCCTTCAGCGGCGGAGAGTGGGGGGAAGCTGCAAGAGCCAGACAACAACAACAGAGAAAAGAAAGGGAAAAAGAAAACGACAGGAAAAAGAAAACTAGAGAGAACGTCAACGACGACAACAACAACAACAACAAGCCCGTTTGTCGAGGCGTCGGCCACGTTCGCGCTAATTCCCGCGATGCAAATGACCTCGGCTTTGACCTTTGCGCCTCGCCAGCTCAACGTGAACTGTGTGCGCAGCGAGAGGTGGAGGAGGCTTTGGTTCCTGTGGGGGTGGTGCAGCCTCACGGAGACCGCATTGACCTTTGCTCTACATTGAGACCTTTAGTCAAGGGCTTCGGCCATCATCTTTAAAGTTACAGTCTCTGATCCCTCCGCCCCGCACCCCCACCACCACCACACCCACCACCACCACCCCCACCACCACCACACCCACCACACCCACCACCACCACCACCACCACCACACCACCCCCACCACCACCACCACCACCACCACCACCACCACCACCACCACCACCACCACCACCCACCACCACCACCACCACCACCACCCCCACCACCACCACCACCACCACCACCACCACCACCACCACCACCACCACCACCACCACCACCACCACCACCACCACCACCACCACCACCACCACCACCACCACACCCACCACCACCACCACCACCACCACCACCACACCCACCACCACCACCCCCACCACCACCACCACCACCACCACCACACCCACCACCACCACCCCCACCACCACCACACCCACCACCACCATCACCACCACACCCACCACACCCACCACCACCACCCAACACGCCTTGACTTTAAGTGTCGGAGCACGGCCGTTTGGTCTTCATCCTGCCTCCTCCTTCTTCTTCTTCTTCTAAATCCTGATTGCCTCCTCCACAGCCTGAGGTCGGGGCGAGAGATGCATCTCATATACAGCGCAGTAATCCATAGAGCACACACACACACACACACACAAGATACTGCGGATAAATCTGAGGGACCACCTCCTCCGTGTTTAGCAAAACGTCTCTGCAGAAAACAATTATTTGAAGACAAAATGGCAGCGAGCTACATTTCATAAATGTACTGCGCACATATATATATAGAAATAAATACATATACACATATATATGTGTATATCAGAGGCCTGGTTAAGGAAATAACGCGGCGCCGCCGGCCAACACTGAAGGGCCTTCTATGTATTTAAGCGTGCCGCATTAAGGAGGATCAGCCTAAAGAGGGCTGGTCGAGCACTCGAGCCGTCTTCAGGCCGCCGAGCGCCAGGCATCCTAATTCCAGGTCTCGAATTCGCCCGACGCGGCCGAGGTGTGTGTGGGCAAGGCGTGCTGCTCTTTCCCATGGAAATCAATATGAGGCTTGTAATTAAACAAAAGGGGGTTGGCCAGAAGGGGTGAGGGAGGGAGGGAGGGGGGGGGACAACAACCCCCTCTCGGAAAGTAGGTTATGTAGAAAAAGTGCCGAGCTATCCAAATCGTGGCTTCGGCGAGAACTGAATATGCACTTTCAGAGCAGTGCGGGGACATTAGCACACTTCTCTGGGAAAGGGGACTTTAATTTTTTTTTTTTTTTTTTACGAGGCCCGATCGATCGGCTGTTTCGGACTCGTTAGGATGAATTATGTTTGAGTGTTTCGTGAGAGACGAGGAAACAAAAGACAGAATGATTTGGTGAAATACGAATAAATAAATAAACATCTGGGGCAGAGGGGGACAAAGAGCTGTTTTTATCATTAGGAAGATGAGTTGTTTTTTCTTTTCACGTGACAGGAAGAGCTCGCTTTGCATACAGAGCGTTCACACACACACACACACACACACACACACACACACACACACGCAGACACACACGTGATTAGATTCATCGAAAGCAAACATTTCTGTCAAAATGCAGAACAAAAAGAAAAACGACCCCCCCCCCTTCCCTCCCCCACAAATAACTCATCTTTAGATAAGAGGTTCTGGGTTCACATGTGCTCTCAGAGCCGAACAATCAAAGATCAATAATTGTGAAGGGATTGCAAGAGTGCACAATCATTACCTATGAACTCTATTGTGTTGTTTGGGCTTAATCAGCGGCGCTGCTGACAGAGAGCGAAGAAGAAGAAGAAAAAAAACACGCTGATCAACTGTGCCGGCTCACACACACGTACTCCTCACACCCCCGCGGTCAGCACACACACACACACACACACACACACCGTGCTGGTCTCACATTACTGTGTTCACTTGGATCTGTCTCTGGTCTCCGGGTATCAGATGGACCTCGGTCCCCGTGGAGGCTCCACACTGTAACGCTGTCATGTCTTCAATCCACATCCCCGAAGAATATTAAATGTCAAGCAGCAGATTACAAAAGAAGAAGAAAAAAAATTAGGAATAAATATATTAAATCGTTATAGCCTGCTAAATCTGTATGAATACGACTGGGCTCGCGAAACCCACGAACAATTATATTTTTGGAGCATCGATTCTCATTTCTTCATTCTTTTCCTTTTTTTCCAAATAGTCTGAAAAGGATTAAATGAAAGAATATAATAAAAATATATTTAAAAATGTCAAGTGTCTGACCAACACTCACAAAAAAAATCAAATGTGTTTAATTTGTAAAAAATATATAAATATATATTTTAATGGCAGTAAATTCTCACATTTGAGAAGCATTGAGCGACCTTTATTGATTACTAAAATAAACGTCAATTAAGTGTCCCCCCCTCCCCCCCCTGTGTGCTAATCGATGCCTCCAGTTGAGTAACAAGCGCTTGTTTTTTTTTCCAGATGCGGATACTCTCGTGTTCGGCCCCGGCGGTGACGACGTTGATGAAGGACGTCTGGCGAAGGGGGGCCCCGAGTCTCATTTGCATCGGGCCGGCCTTCGCCAAACTCCTCTTCGGGGGCCGCACGCCGGGGCCGATATGCATATAAATCACCTCTACGGGGTAATCAATCGCTCCGGAGTGACATATCTGCACACATTATTTCGTGGGCTTCAGAAGCGATTAAACCCGCCGCTACGCGCTGATCTTCACGCTTCATTTGAGAGGAGGGCAAATGTCTGTGGCTTTTTTGGGAGGAGGGGGGGGGGGGGTTGCAGCTACTGTACAAATCAATAAGAGATGTTTGGGAGCAAAGTAAACAAAGGAATGGCACATATGGCCTCTCTCTCTCTCTCTCTCCCCGCTAAGTTCTCGTTGTCCGAGCTGTTTGAGACAATAGACGGTGAGAGGAGGAGGAAACATCGCTATGATGCTTTGGCTTTTCCTCACGTCTCCACCTGAGCTGCATACTGAGTGCTGGAGAGGAGAATTTGTGTGTGTGTGTGTGTGTGTGTTTGGAAGACATGGAGAAAGAAGGTGTTTGGGGAAAACAAAGAGAGAGAGAGATGTTTGTTGTTGTGATTTCTGTGAGTGTGTGTGTGTGTGTGTGTGTGAGGCAGCAAAGCCAGATCTTACCCTCCAGCCGGAGCGAGGCCATCCTTTGAAACTCGGGCTCCTGCAGCCAGCGGGACATCCTCTTAAAGGTCTCGCGGCCGGACTTGAGCTTGCCCCAGGGCTTGGGGTTCCTCAGGAGGTCGGACAGCGTGCCCTGTGACCTACATAGGACCCTCTCGGCGAAGATGGCCTGGGGGATGCTGTACCTCTTCAGCTCGGTGATGATCCTCTGGGCCACGTCTCTGGTGTTGATCTCCTCGCCGCCGCCCTGCGAGCCCGTCAGCATGCCGTCGCCGGGCGAGGACATGGAGGACGACGAGGAGTGCAGGTGCTCGCCCATCTTGGAGGCCTGCTGGCTCGGGTGATGGTGGGGCTGGTAGTGCTGGCTGTAGACGGGGTGAGGGTGGTGCTGGTGGTGCTGGTGAGCGTCCATCTTGTTCAGCTGGTGCCCCGCCGACACGTCGCCCCCGCCCAGGCCCGGCGGCGACATCTCGCGGCCGAAATCCGACGTCCGGCAGAAGAGGCTCCCCCCGTGGACGTCGTAGCCGGCGTGGAGCATCTGGCCGCCGTTGCCGTTGGGGCTGTTGCCCAAGCTGCCGTAGCCGTGCATGGAGGAGGCCAGGCCCGAGCCCGCGGACGGCGGCGACAGGCTCTGGGCCATGGCCAGGTCCTTGCCGTACGGGTTGTAGAAGTTGGTGCCGAGGGCCCGGTCCTCGCGCATCAGGGTGAAGCTGCCGATGACGTTGCTGACGGGGAGGCAGGGGTGGTGGTGGTGGTGGTGGTGGTGGAACTTGTCGTCGAAGGGCTGCAAGGGGGTCAGCGTGGTGTAGGTGCTGCCGGAGCCGGACGGGGAGTCGCCGCTGTAGCCCAGCGCCGACATGGAGTGGTCGAAGCCCGGCGGACGGGGCTCGGGCTCCAGGGACATGGAGGGGCCCCCGAGGGAGGGCCTGGGGAAGGCCGCCGAGAGGTCCCGCGAGTGCAGCATGGCCCTGCCGTCCTGGCCGTGGGCCAGATCGGGGTGACCGTGGAGCGACATCTCGCCTAGACTCCCATCCATCTTCCCGGAAAGAAAGAAAAAACCTTCGGCGGATAAACGCTGTATTTCGTCACCCCGCCCCCCGCCCCCTCCCCCACCCCCCCACCCCACCCCCCCTTGCGTCCTCTTCTCTTGTTATTGTTGTTCGGCGGTCCGGGGCCAACAGTCTGGAAGGTCTCTCGTTACACCAGACTCTATGGATTTATTGATTGGTGAATTAATTGATTTCCGGGGCTTATGAGGTGTCTAATTAATTATCTGATAATGTTAAGTACTGTCTTCAAACTCCCTCAAAGTCCCAGAAAACGAGTTTGCGAATTGCATCAGGAGCTAAAACTGTGATTTTATTCTCTCTCTCTCTCTCTCTCTCTCTCTCTCTCTCTCTCTCTCCTCCGTGGTGCTCAGCTGCGGTCCTCCCTCGGCTTGTTTGTTCCCGCTGTTGAGAGACAAGACAAGGCTGCATTTAAAAAACTTCCACCGTCACAGAGAAGCACAAATACAAACAATCACATTAACTCACGCGCATTCCAGACAAAAAAACAACAACAATAAAAAACGAGATATTTCAGCTCACGCGATAAAAAACACTTGGACCGCATCTCATTCTAAAGATTTCTTTTTCTTTTTTTTGTCTTCTTTTTTTGGTCTTTTTATGCAAAGTTATGAATATAGAAGTATAGCGCGCGTGCGTATAGCGGCCGGACATCAAGGTGCGTGCGAGGGCGCGTATTCACGCCGTATGTAACGCATCTATCTAAACGACGCGTTAACTCTGCAACCAACACGATGGCGGACCATGAGCCACGCGCAGAAACACACGCACACACACACACACGCGCGCACACAACATCCAAAAAAGAGCTTTACAATCCTACCTTTTAGGATCCACTTCTCAGAGCGCGTCCGCCGCCGTTGTGCGTCCTGTGCATGTCGCCCGAGCAGATTCACACAATGTGGTCCCGTCCGCCGCGCGCCCCGGGGTGCTTCATTCACCGAAACCACACCAAAAAAAAAAACATCTGCAGGGTTACAGACGAAAATATATGTCTGTCTCTCTCTCTCTCTTCGCGCGCGCTCTTCGGTCCCGATTCTCGGGGTCTTTTGTTTTCCACTCCAACAAAAAAAATCTGCGGGTCTAGCCTCGTGTGCTTTTTTTTCTTTTTTCCTCCTCCTCTTGCTCTACACTAGCAGCTCTCCTCTTTTTCTTTCATTATCTCGTGAGATTTTCCTCCTCCCTCCCTCCCTCTCTCCCTCCCTCCCCTCTCCTCCCCTCCCTGCCACTTCATCGATCTCACCACCAACTCTTTCTCATTCCCCTCCTCCTCCTCCTCCTCCTTGCTCACATTGACTCTCCGCTTTCAGTGCGTCACGGCCTTAAAAATCTGACAGATGTGCGATGAAATTCCTACTCCAATTAACCCTTTCTCTCCCGAGAGGAGGGGGGGGGTGACGGGGCAGTGGGGGATGCTCTATTTCTCATAACCCCACAGGTTAAGCCTATACTTCAGCTGATTGCACGCACACAATTTATGAATTATGTGCGCACATCCGGGTCCTTGCGCCGCGCTCCGTTGTTTATTGGATGTGATCAATGGAGGTGTCACGAGCTGCGCTTGTAATGTGGTCTTTTATTTTTATTTTTTTATGTAACAAGCTACTTATTGTCACTGAAGGATCATCTGCAACGTGGAGATACTGTCAACATGTCGGGAGGCTCTTCTATGAATATGATTTGTTTTATAATCAGAAGATTGTATAGCATAAATGTTGCTTTTATTTCTGATTTCTTATATCAGTGCAGGAAGGCCCAGAAGGGAATAAAATAAATAAAATACATTAAGGGAGAATATTATGTAAATCGCCTCACTGACTTATTGACTCGGGAGAAGAATAATTTTTTTCAAAAATCCATTTCCACACTGCTGCGCGCCTGCTCCACGTGCACGTCCTCTCTCCTTCTCTCTTCAGCTCCAGACGTTATCTTTTTTATATTTATTTGTAGTTTTTTTCTGACTCCTCTTGCGCAACCTTTCAGGAACACACGCCGTCAAGTGACGCTCGTGTTGTTTAACCCCATGCGGCTCTTAATCAGCACTCAGCACGCGCCTCCATTCACTCAAGCAGCCCACACTTCAGCCTGGAAAGTCCCCCAACAAGATCCCCGCCACACACACACCCCCCTAAAAACGGCCCCTCGACCTGCTGCTGCATCAGCGTGCACGTGTGCTCATGCGAGAGCGTCCAATGACCGTAATTGCGTGTGCATTTAGCGTGCCATATGTAGCTTTACGCTTGGATTGTGGCGCATGTATGCCATCTATAGTCTAAGCATTGGTCAGGCCTGTGCGTGCATGTTTTTGAGCGCGCGCGTGCGCGCCGGAGAGAAAGACAAGACAGCAAGAAGCGGGGAGGCAGAGCGCATACTAATCATATCTGTCTGTCAGTTTAATTTTCAGAGATGAGCAGTTCTCTGGCGGAGCGGGGTTTGTCATGATCTGGAGTTTGTGTTTAGTTTTGTGTCTTGTTTTGAATTCCTTGTGTCGTCTGTCTCCCTGTGATTGTCTGCCCTGGTCCTGATTGTTTCCTTCTGTGTGATTGCTGGTTCCGCCCTCATTGTGTTCACCTGTGTCTCGTTCCCCGTTGTCCAATCACCTCCACCTTGCCTGTGTATGTAAACCCTGTTCGTCTCATTCCCAGTGTGGCTTCGTACTGTTTGGTCCGCGTGTTTGTCGTCCTGTTCTGGTCTGGTCTGGTCTGTGATTTGTGGAAAAATAAATATAGTTGTGCAGTAATGTCGGCATTTGGGTCCTCTCTCGCTGCGACAACCCGGACTACCCTTGACAGAACGAAGCCACCAATAATGGACCCAGCCTTCAGTTTCCGCTGCACAGTTCCTGCCTGGCCAGCTAACGCTCATGTTTTGCTTGAGGAGATGTGGGAGACCCTCCGGGCAATGCAGTCAGTGTTGGCGGTTCCTGTCCCCGGAGTTCCATCACCGGTTCCAGTCCAGGATGTTCCGGTTCCAGTCCCCGGTGTTCCGTCACCGGTTCCAGTCCCCGGTGTTCCGTCACCGGCTCCAGTCCCCAATGTTCCAGTCCCCGGAGTTCCATCACCGGTTCCAGTCCAGGATGTTCGGTTCCAGTCCCCGGTGTTCCGTCACCGGTTCCAGTCCACGATGTTCCAGTCCCCGGTGTTCCGTCACCGGCTCCAGTCCCCAATGTTCCAGTTCCCGGAGTTCCATCACCGGTTCCAGTCCACGAGGTTCTGGTTCCAGTCCCCGGTGTTCCGGTTCCAGTCCACGGTGTTCGGCTCCAGCCCCGATGTTCCAGTCCCGGTGTTCCATCGCGGTTCCAGTCCACGATGTTCTGGTTCCAGTCCCGGTGTTCCGTCACGGCTCCGTCGGTGTTCCGCCGTCGCATGTTCGGTTCCAGTCCCGATATTCCAGTCCCGATGTTCCAGTTCCAGTCCCGGTGTTCCGTCGCCGCCTCAGGCCCGATGTTTTGGTTCCAGTACCCGGTGTTCCGCCTCCGTTCCGCCCGGTCCCGGTTCTCCCCGGCCCGCCTCCGTCCCGGTCAGTCACAGTTCCCCGGGACCCGCACCGTCCATCCCCGGTTCCCCATGTCTCGTCGCCTGGTCCTGGTCCCACAGGGACCCATCCCGGACCCGTGCCCTGGGACTTCCTCTCCTGGGCCCGGTCCCCTAGCTCCCCGCTCTTGTCCTCCGGCCCGCCCTCCAGAGCGCACCTCTTGGCCTGGTTATCGTCCTGCGGCCCGCCCCCCGGACTGCTTCTGCAGCCTTGGACCCTCCTCCGGCTCCCCTCCACCCGCCCTTGTGGAACGCTTGGCCGTCTGGAATTCGTCCCTTGAGGGGGGGGTACTGTCATGATCTGGAGTTTGTGTTTAGTTTTGTGTCTTGTTTTGAATTCCTTGTGTCGTCTGTCTCCCTGTGATTGTCTGCCCTGGTCCTGATTGTTTCCTTCTGTGTGATTGCTGGTTCCGCCCTCATTGTGTTCACCTGTGTCTCGTTCCCCGTTGTCCAATCACCTCCACCTTGCCTGTGTATGTAAACCCTGTTCGTCTCATTCCCAGTGTGGCTTCGTACTGTTTGGTCCGCGTGTTTGTCGTCCTGTTCTGGTCTGGTCTGTGATTTGTGGAAAAATAAATATAGTTGTGCAGTAATGTCGGCATTTGGGTCCTCTCTCGCTGCGACAACCCGGACTACCCTTGACAGAACATCGTGGACTGGAACCGGTGACGGAACACCGGGGACTGGAACCGGAACATCCTGGACTGGAACCGGTGTTCCGTCACCGGTTCCAGTCCACGATGTTCTGTCAAGGGTAGTCCGGGTTGTCGCAGCGAGAGAGGACCCAAATGCCGACATTACTGCACAACTATATTTATTTTTCCACAAATCACAGACCAGACCAGACCAGAACAGGACGACAAACACGCGGACCAAACAGTACGAAGCCACACTGGGAATGAGACGAACAGGGTTTACATACACAGGCAAGGTGGAGGTGATTGGACAACGGGGAACGAGACACAGGTGAACACAATGAGGGCGGAACCAGCAATCACACAGAAGGAAACAATCAGGACCAGGGCAGACAATCACAGGGAGACAGACGACACAAGGAATTCAAAACAAGACACAAAACTAAACACAAACTCCAGATCATGACAGGGTTGCGCGGTGTGGGACCGCCGGCTTCCCGGAGCAGATGCTGCCCTTATCGATCCGCCCCGCGCGCGCATGCATGCAGCACAGCGCGGAGGGATGCGCGAGGAGGAGGAGGAGGAGGAGGATGGCTGGAGGAGAACTGGTCAACGGCTACACAACAGAGCGAAAATACTAAAACAAAAATGAATACAAAAAAGGTCCTTTTGGAAGGTCGGGGTGAAAGTTCACCTTCTGTGGATGGAACACCCGAGAAGGGAGGCTGACACCAGAGCTGCGCCCCCCCCCCCTCCCTCCTCAACTTTCTGCGGCCATGAGGGAAAACCGAAACCGACACCCGGAGGGGCGTTCAGGGTCTTGTTTTCGTCGACAGCCAAGATACACTAATCGAGCAATAATACTTATAATATATAAGGAGAACGTAAACACACACATCCTCGTGCGTAACGCGCAGTTTTGATTAAAATATATATTCCCAAAACTGATGTTTTTTGACTCCACAATAGGTTTCCAGATCGCCAGCTTTAAGGACATTTCAAGCACCCTCACCCCGCCGAGACATTTACATGTGGGCCATGTGGCTGATGCTCTCCGAGGCCCGGTGAGCTCCATCGCCACCCCGGAAACACCCCGAGAGGAGCCGCATGGAGACGGTCATCCGCGGCTGTGGTCCAATATGCGTGTCGAATAAGCTTTTCTAATCTAATGCCCAATATCGAGCGTGTTTGAGATTGTTAACCATTTAGCTGATGCTCCTGAGGGGACGCGCATCGGCCGATATTACAAGAGCGACGAGGTCAGGGGTCAGATGGCCATTGCGCGTGACCGTGAAATGACCACGGGAAAAAATAAACAGAATATACAAGCCAAAAATATGCAGAGAAAGAAAAGGGGGGAGGGGAGCGGGGGTACAGTGTGTGTGTATGTGTGTGTGTGTGTGTGTGTGTGTGTGTGTGTGTGTGGGGGGGGGTGGTCGGGGCTGTTTTTCCCAGGATGCAAACATTCATATTTTTATTGGTCAAAAATAGAAAATAAATAAGGAGAAAGGTGGTGTTTTCTGCATCAATGGACGTGCTGTGCACGCACACACACACACACACACACACGCACACGCACACGCACACACACACACAGGCCTGCACAGCAACAGGACGGAGGAGGAGAAATACAGCGCGACATTATTCATCCCGAGCTTTTTGTGCTCCCGCACCCCCAAATCTGCTGTTTAATCACCGAGTAAAACGTGATCACTTATTGGCAAATGATAATGGATGGAGAGCACGCGCGCGCGGGGGTTTGCCGTTTTGAATGAGGTATTGACTCTCATGTTTGCAGCCACGGAAAAAAAATAAAAAGAGGAGAAAAAAATCTAAATGACGGCATTTTAAATAATTTTTTAATGCAGCGGGAAGAAGAATGTGAAAGAAAAGAGGAGTGGACTATAAAGCTGTCATATAATTATAATGATATCATAAACACATATTAAACGTACACATATATCATCATTATAATAACAACCATTATTTAATTACACACAGACACACACAGACACGTAATAACTGGTAAACATGTTCACTGCACTACTTTTCTTCGCATCGTGTGTATGTGTGTGTCGAACATTGGTAAACACACACATACAATACATAATACATATAACACGTTAAATCTCCACGTTATTTAATGCAATATGATAATAGTAATAATACTGATGATGATGATGTTACATATACGACATCACGTGTGGTCAGTATGGTCATCTTTATTTATTTTGAAACAGAAAAAAAAATCCAAAGAAGTTATTCAACACTTTGTTACAAAATACACACACACACAAAAACCTTCAACATGAATTCATCTTCATGAAAAAGAAGAAGTTAATATCAGTCATCACCTGTAACCGGGCGTTACCTTGGCATCACGCCACCTCCATAAATCCATAACTCCATAACTCCATGTATAACTCCCAACTCCAAATATACCTCCATAACTCCATATATAACTCCTATATAACTCAATGAATAACCATATCACTTCATACAACTCCATTTATAACTCCACATATAACTCCATATACTTCCATAACTCCATATATAAATCCACATATAACTCCATATACAGCTCCATACCTACATAAATACATATATAGCTCCACATATAACTCCATATACCTCCATAACTCCACATGTAACTCCACATATAACTCCACATGTAACATGCAGAATGTGAGACATTGTTTGCTTTTCAAAAAATTCGGAATCTGAATGACTCTTTGGTGATGTTGGCGAAACTGTGACGCAGCAGCCTCTCAGTGACACACACACACACACACACACACACACACACACACACACACACACACACACACACACACACACACACACACACACACGCACACACACGCACACACTTTCCTTTACAACTTCCTCCTCCTCCTGTTCTTGAGCAGGTCCACGTGGTGATTATTAAAGAATGTAAATGTTAGTCATATCTTTTTCTTCTTCAGAATCAATTATGTATTTATGTATCGACTCTATTTAATAAAGTGACTTCCTGAGTGAAGTTGTTGTTCTCCTGTTTTTAAAATAAAAGTTTTAAAGCAGAACACTTGAAGATTTAGAGATGCAATAACACTTTATATGTTTCTTTAACTCTTGTCAAATCTATTAAATATAACAGTCGATATTATTCTATCGTTATTTGTATTAGCTTCATTCAAAAGACAAAAGTGAAAGTGGCTCAGCACTTAAATCCATATTTATCAATAAAATAGACTATTACTTGAAGAAAAACATGTATTTCTTAAAATATATAGGTCATTTATACACATATATATATTAACTTGAAGCTATTTTACATTATTGCAGTTGATACCTGATGAAATAAAATTATCTGAATATATACTGTATCTTATATTATATATATATTTCGATTTTAAAAAACCAAATCAAATGTATTAATACATTTTGGTATCAATCCTATTAACATTCAAACACAATTCTAATTTTAAATCGTTTTACAAAAAGATGAAATGCTGCTGCGTTGCCACACTTCTGTTTTTCACTTCCTCTTTTTCTTGTTGTCAACTCCCTTTTTTTATTCCCCTTCTCACCCCTAACCCGATCGATATAATCAATTACTATCACGTGACCCTGCGTGACACAGATCGCGATGCGAATAATCGATAACTGAATTAATTTGACCGGATTAGATCCGAAAGAGAAAATAATAATAATAATAATAATAATGACGTTTAAACGTGTTAAACGCTGTTACGCAACATAAAAAAATAGAGTTATAAAATAAAATGTTCCCTCTTTGGTGTGAACACACGTGACCTGCAGGCCTTCGGTGTATCTGCATTAACAGCGCGTGGCATGCTGCCCAAAACACACCACACGTACACACACACAGACACACACACACACACACACACACACACACACACACACACACACACACACACACACACACACACACACACACAATTATATTTCTCACGGAACACATTGCTGACGAGCAGCTCCTTAAATCTATTTATATATATTTTTTACACTTCTTTATATATCTAAATGAATAAATTGAGCATAATTTATTATATATAATATTCTATAATATTCACATTGAGTCCTATTATTAGACCGTAATTAAAAACACACTTTCCCTTAAAAAAGGTGAAATAAAGAGACGCAATTAAATAACACACTCTCAATATTAACTCTGCCTCCACACTGCAATATAATGACGATCACATTATTATTGTTGCCCTCTTTATTATTTGCAGGTTTCTTAGTTGCAGTAATGATCACGTGCACGCGCCGCGGCGTGTATAATGTTAATATCGATTATATCTGGATTAATGCAAATGAGACTCGTTTAATTCACTGGATTCGCCTCCAAGTGCAGATGAGCCACTAATACAGCAGCGAGTACTACAGAGTACTAAAGAGTACCACAGAGTACTACAGAGTACTATCTAGTAGTATAAAATACGTTCAGTTGCGGAGTGGAAATATTTCTAAATATTTACAGTCGACTGTTTTTTTTTGCTATTATAAGTTTTCTCTGGAATAAATTAAATTGTCTAAAAACGTCGCCGCGAGGATATTGTTCTCTTTAAAAAAAGAGGAAAAAAAAGAAAGCTATTATTTCATAATTTATTATTAGTTCTTTATTTATAATATTGTGTGTGTGTCTGTGGGAGCGCGCGTCCGTTCAGAGCGCGCGCCAGTATATCGACCCGTGCACAGCTTCTCCCGTTTGCCCTACAACTGTGTTTCATATCAAATGTAAATATCATCCCTTTAATAATTGTCTCCGTTTTCTTTATGCAAATTTAATTATCTGGTGGCGCGAGGAGAGAAAGAGTGTTTAATTTATGCAAAATTGAGCTCGAGGGGTTTGGGGAGAGGGGGGGGGGGGCAAAGGTCGATACATTGCAACTAGTCTGAGTTTATTATTTATTTTCTGTGTCTCTCACTCTCTCAGCTCGGAGCTCACTACTAGTTTTACATTGTTTTAAGTTTAATAATAAGCGGAGGAGTATGTCAAGTTTTCAGGTGTTGTTGTTGTTGTTGTGTTTTCTTTTCTTCAGGCGATAAAGTGCAGATTTCTCAGTGACACATTTACAAGTCAGTCTGTTGAACCGGAATTCTGCATTTATTTCCCTCAGCTCATATTTGAGAATGTTTTGTTTTATATTTTTATTTTATTCTGCATTTATTTAACTCTCCAATAATTGATTACATCTTGTGATTGGAAGCACAAACGATGATTCATCTGACCTGCTGGGCTGTTGAGTGAAGACTGATGAATAGAATCTGCATCACCTTTTGGTTTCTGATCTCTGAGACAGATAATGTCTGGAAGTCGCCCTTTAAGGAAGTAAGTAAAGAAGTGAGCAAGGAAGTGAGCAAAGAAGTGAGTAAGGAAGTAAGTAAAGAAGTGAGTAAGGAAGTAAGTAAAGAAGTGAGTAAGGAAGTGAGTAAAGAAGTGAGTCAGGAAGTGAGTACAGAAGTGAGTAAGGAAGTAAATAAAGAAGTGAGTAAGGAAGTAAGTAAAGAAGTGAGTAAGGAAGTAAGTAAAGAAGTGAGTAAGGAAGTAAGTACAGAAGTGAGTAAGGAAGTAAGTAAAGAAGTGAGTAAGGAAGTGAGTAAGGAAGTAAGTAAAGAAGTGAGTAAGGAAGTAAGTACAGAAGTGAGTAAGGAAGTATAAAGAAGTGAGTCAGGAAGTGAGTAAGGAAGTAAGTAAAGAAGTGAGTAAGGAAGTGAGTAAGGAAGTGAGTAAGGAAGTAAGTAAAGAAGTGAGTAAGGAAGTGAGTAAAGAAGTGAGTAAGGAAGTGAGTAAGGAAGCAACTTATAGTCCAAATGCAAAAACTTTACATTTGAGTTTTCTGATTTAAATCTGTGAGACACAAGCAGAGTGAGACTCCCCTTGAGCCCGTTTCACAGAAAAAGAGTTCACATTAAACACACACACACAAACCCTGAAGAACAGATGTGAGCAGCATACAGGTGCGCCCCCCCCCCACCTGGGCCTCACGCCGCTTCATGCTGCCTCACGCCACTTCACACTGTCTCACGCCACCTCACGCGGTCTCACGCCGCTTCACGCTGTCTCACGCCACCTCACGCTGTCTCACGCCACCTCACGCGGTCTCACGCCGCTTCACGCCACCTCACGCGGTCTCACGCCGCTTCACGCTGTCTCACGCCACCTCACGCTGTCTCACGCCACCTCACGCGGTCTCACGCCGTTTCACACTGTCTCACGCCACCTCACGCGGTCTCACGCCGCTTCACGCGGTCTCACGCCACCTCACGCCGCTTCACGCTGTCTCACGCCACCTCACGCTGTCTCACGCCACCTCATGCCGCTTCACACCGCCTCAGCTCCACGCTGAACACATTACACATGAAACATGCACACGCCGCTCACACGCACACGTCAGTTTTCTGCATCCTGAAGTGAATGTTGCCCCAAACAGACATAAATGCTTATACAAAAATAAACACGTCTGCATCTTCCCGCATCCTCTCCCTTCCTTCCCTCCTTCCGGTCCTTCTCAGAATAAATAGAATAAAAATAAATAAATAAAACGCCTTTCTCGTAAAGCCTTGGCGTGCGTCTGCAGAGCTCGATGTGGTCACTCTGATGAGACGTATTGATCACACAAACGCACACACAAAGCTATTTTCTGCTACGGTAATGCAAGCTTTTCGCCTTGGCCTGTCAGCCTCACGGCGTGCGTGAAGTGAAAGTGCAGGTGTGTGTGTGTGTGTAAATGTGTGTGTGCGTCAGTCTCTCCGGCCGGTCAGCCGCCGTAACCCGGTGTGTTTCTCTTTTTCCTTCCTTGGTTTTCCAGTCAGCCCCCCCCTCACACACACACACACACACACACACACACACACACACACTTACACTCCACCCTTTGCATCCAACCCCTCCTCTTCCTCCTCCTCGTCTCTTGCATCTCGCTTCCCTCTCTCCTCCTCTTCCCAATCATTCTCCTGGTTTTCCTCCCCGGCTCGGCTTTTAAATCCACTCGGCATCCCCCTTCCTCTCTTCCTCGGCGGCTGCTTTTTCCTCTCTCCGTCCGTCCGTCCGTGGCGAGAAGAGGAGAGTGTGCAGGCTTCGTCCTCCTCCCTTTCTCTCTCTCTCTCTCTCTCCCTTCTCTCTTTAATCAGCATGTTAATAAGAAAGGTAACTAATCAATACATTCAATGGCCCAGCCTGGCGATTGATACCATCTCCATCCACCTCCCCCTCGCTCTCGGCTGCTAAACACACACACACACACAAATAAACAGCTAGAGGACTGTCTTCGGTGAATGGGCCCTCGGTGGTAATTTAGTCGAGTCACTTTATTTAGAAGGCACATTTTTAAACAGCAACACCTGCCCTGTGGGAACAAAAAGCACACTGATGTGGAACACACACACACACACACACACACACACACAGTGACGCAGGTATGCAGATACTCGGGAATATAAAAAATGGCATTTTGAGATTTTTTACGCGCCCGGGTCTCTGCTTCCAACGGAGACGACGGAGGTTTGATTCCCTTTGCGTGAGACGTTTGCTCAAATGCCTAAACACATCCCATAATAGTTCACCTTCATGTGGCCGTGCAGAGGGGGAAGTGCTTGAGACCGGTCTCGGTTCTCCGGACCCTTTTTGAAGGTCTCGGTCCCGGACTTAGAAGACTGTCCGTACTGATTTATTCGTTGCCTTCATTTCTGATATTTTCCATCATAAAATAATCCAAAACATTATTATCCAGGAGACATTCCTCAGGGTGTAGAAACGTTTTTCATTGCACGGCCATAAACGAGGCAAATGACGAGGAATCTATCTTTAGTTTTTCTGTGTTCTTCTTCCATGGGAACGTGGCTCTCGTTTGGCACGTTGCACTCGGTCTTGACTCCAAACCCCTTGAACAGGACCCTCCCCCCAGGACGGACCGGACTACGTCGAGGAACATCTGTATGTAGAGGAACATCTGTATGTAGAGGAACACCTGTATGTAGAGGAACATCTGTATGTAGAGGAACATCTGTACGTAGAAGAACATCTGTACGTAGAGGAACATCTGTATGTAGAGGAACACTTGTATGTAGAGGAACATCTGTACGTAGAGGAACACTTGTATGTAGAGGAACATCTGTACGTAGAGGAACACTTGTATGTAGAGGAACATCTGTATGTAGAGGAACATCTGTACGTAGAAGAACATCTGTACGTAGAGGAACATCTGTATGTAGAGGAACACTTGTATGTAGAGGAACATCTGTACGTAGAGGAACATCTGTATGTAGAGGAACATCTGTACGTAGAGGAACATCTGTACGTAGAGGAACATCTGTACGTAGAGGAACATCTGTCTGTAGAGGAACACCTGTACGTAGAGGAACATCTGTCTGTAGAGGAACACCTGTATGCAGAGGAACATCTGTACGTAGAGGAACAGCTGTATGTAGAGGAGCACCTGTATGTAGAGGAACACCTGTACGTAGAGGAACATCTGTACGTAGAGGAACATCTGTACGTAGAGGAACACTTGTATGTAGAGGAACATCTGTATGTAGAGGAACACCTGTATGTAGAGGAACATCTGTACGTAGAGGAACACTTGTATGTAGAGAAACATCTGTATGTAGAGGAACATCTGTATGTAGAGGAACATCTGTATGTAGAGGAACATCTGTCTGTAGAGGAACACCTTTATGAAGAGGAACACCTGTATGTAGAGGAACATCTGTATGTAGAGGAACATCTGTCTGTAGAGGAACACCTGTATGTAGAGGAACATCTGTATGTAGAGGAACATCTGTACGTAGAGGAACACTTGTATGTAGAGGAACATCTGTACGTAGAGGAACATCTGTATGTAGAGGAACACCTGTACGTAGAGGAACATCTGTATGTAGAGGAACACCTGTACGTAGAGTAACATCTGTATGTAGAGGAACACCTGTACATAGAGGAACATCTGTATGTAGAGGACCATCTGTACGTAGAGGAACACTTGTACGTAGAGTAACATCTGTATGTAGAGGAACACCTGTACGTAGAGGAACACTTGTACGTAGAGTAACATCTGTATGTAGAGGAACACCTGTACGTAGAGTAACATCTGTATGTAGAGGAACATCTGTACGTAGAGGAACACTTGTACGTAGAGGAACACCTGTATGTAGAGCAGGGATTCCCAAAGTGTGGTGCGCGCACCCCTGGGGGTGCGCGAGCTGCCTCTAGGGGGTGCGCGAGAGGAAAAATGTAATGGTGGTCTAATGGTGTAATAATTAATATTAAACATTCTCAGGGCTCTCAAGTGTCATTTCGGTCTTAACTCACGCACTCCCGCCACACATCGTATTTCTTACGCTGAAAAAAACTCTCGGCTTTTTAATGTTTGAATGCAGGGGTGCTCAATACGTCGATCGTGGTCGCAGCAGAGCTCCGACGCCGGTCTGCGCGCATCGGGACAGAGCAAAGAAAAAGTCACTCGCACCCCCCCCCCCCCGTCAACAACTCTTGCTTTCTGTTGCGTTTTTTTTTTACGGTGTGGGGGATTGGGGGTGCGTGAACCCGGTCGGGATGTAGAAGGGGGTGCGTGGTCTAAAAAGTTTGGGAACCCCTGATGTAGAGGAACATCTGTATGTAGAGGAACATCTGTATGTAGAGTAACATCTGTATGTAGAGGGACACCTGTCTGTAGAGCAACATCTGTACGATCTCCAGGTCTTGGCACCAGACTGGATTTTAGAAACTGGATCGAACCGTCCAACCGGATTTTGTTCTCAAAGCTGAGATCAGAAGTCTTCTGGAAGAAGATATACTCTAGATCTATAATTCTTGTCCCCCCCCCGACACACACACACACATACACACGCAAACACACACACACACACACAGAAACACACGCTTTCTCCAGCCGTCCGAGGCCCCTAAATCCTCCCGTTTGAAGAACGCGGGTTGCCGGTTGCCGGTTGCCGTTACAGGTCGTTGACATCTGGCCGGTCCACGCCGCCCCGCAGGGCGAGATGGAGGCCACAGGGGAGGAGAATATTTAAGAGCCGAAGACTCGCACCGCTCAGGGCTGCACACACAGAAACATCTCGCCTTGGACCAAAGCAAACACCCACTTCTACCCTCCCCCGCCCCCCAATATTATTAATAGATAGGAGGGAGTGAAGATCTCAAGTCCTCCCTCCTCGGGACATGGAACAGGAGGACATGAGAGGCATGGCACGGGATGAAGGGAACCCTTCACACGGGAAGAACGCAGGCAGCAAGGTGGCCTCTCAGGGCCGACTGGATGGGTTCCTCCCCCTGTGACCCCCCCCCCCCCCACACACACACACACACCTCCCACCCCTTTATGGTTGTGCCTTCTGGTAACTTCTCTCTCAGTGCAGTTTACAGTGTGATGTAGATCCTTTTACATTTGTCTCTCAGTTTATACCCCCCCCCCCTGCATCCCCCCTTCTTCTTTTCCTCTTCCTCCCCCTCCTCCTCCTCCACTTCTCTCTCGCCCTCCGTATCATTTTTCACTCACAGAGCGATCGATATGTAGAAAAGCGCGGCGGTATCATGTATCATTGTGGAATATGTGATGTAGATTATGGCCAGTTCATGTTTACAGTATTTCTTTGTTGTTTCGATGGCGGCGGCTTCGGGAGACGGGAGAGCTTTGAGCTCTTTTTTTTTCTTTTCCCCTCCTCCGGTCGATCATAAAAATATAATGTGAAGAAAAAATAAAAAAAAGATTATATGAGTGAAATTTGTTGTATTTTACGAGCAGAGGCGATGTCATGAGTCATACTTCAATAAAAAAGAAAGAGCTGTAAAATGTTCGGCTTGCATTCCTGAGTCGAGGTGTCATTTTCACAAAGCGCATTATTTCACAATGAACATGATCTCCTTTCTGAGAGATATTTATTTTGACTCGTGACCATAATTTCTTGACCTCTTTGTTGTGATTTAGTCGATCGTGTGTGTGTGTGTGTGTGTGTGTGTTTTATTGTAAAAAACACAATATCCCTCGTCCTTCACATTTAGGCAATTTGTTCTGGACAATGAGTATTTGAATAGCCCTTTGTTTGTCAGATCAATATTTTCATATAACGGTCGACCGGCTCCTTCTGGAATGTTTTTCAAGGGGATCCCGTTGTTTTGCAAGAAAACGACGACGTGAAACATGGAACCTGGAACCTGGAATCTTGAACCTGGAGCCTGAACCTGGAACCTTTAACCTGGAGCCTGAACCTGGAACCTTTAACCTGAACCCTGAAACCTTTAACCTGAACCCGGAACCTGAACCTTTAACCTGAACCCTGAAACCTTTAACCTGAAACCTTTAACCTGGAACCTGAACCTGGAACCTGAACCTTTAACCTGAACCTTTAACCTGAACCCTTTAACCTGAAACCTTTAACCTGAAACCTGAACCCTTTAACCTGAACCTTTAACCTGAAACCTTTAACCTGAAACCTGAACCTTTAACCTGAACCCTTTAACCTGAACCTTTAACCTGAAACCTGAACCCTTTAACCTGAAACCTGGAACCTGAAACCTTTAACCTGAACCCTTTAACCTGAACCCTTTAACCTGAAACCTTTAACCTGAAACCTTTAACCTGGAACCTGAACCTGAAACCTGAACCTGAACCTGGACCTGAACCTGGCAGGATCTCCATCAGACCAGCTCCGCTGCTCTCCACCTCTGTTTGCCATAAACACGCCGACAGTCGCGGACCACGAGTATCGAACAAAGATGGTGGACGCCGACGGCGCTCTGCTTTTCGATGTCGTCTTCCTCACATCCCCCCCCCCATCCCCCCCCCCCCTCCGAGCCGAGGTCCAGTTTCATTGCATTATCTGCATGTCCGGGGCGTCCCAGAGGGGCTGCAGAATGACCGGTGGCCCCGCTGACCCCTCAGAGCCGCTGTCACCCTTCATCACCCCGCTCTCCATCTTGGATGGTGTGGTCACCTAGCAACCGGGGCCAGGGTTCGCCGCTCGCGGACCAGAGGCTATTGGGAAATCAATCGATATGCCTCGGCACAACCCAGCGAGCTGGCTGGCTCGACTCCCCCCCTCCTCCCCCATGCCTCCCCCTCTCACACTCTCCCTTGTTATGGCCAAATGAAGACGATGCAGTTCTCACTTTTGCACACCTCCCCTGCATGTGGATATCCCGTTACAGGAGGAGGAACGCCTCCGCTCGCCAGGAGGCTCCTCCGTGGACCGGGGCCTCCCGTTTCCAACCCATGTTTCAGGATCGAGAGGCGGAGAAACGGCAATTAATCGAATTTCAAGAAGAGGGGGGGGTTTTCTTCTTCCTATCGTCGGCGAAGGAAGCGCTGACTGAAAAAGAAAAAAAAAGATGTCGCCCGCCGCACACGGCCACATATATTTTTTTCCCGAGAGCAATAACTCCGCCGTCCCGCGGCTCCTCCTTTGGATCATTTCCACGCGGCCCGTGTGAATCTAATTAGAAACCAGACATGAACCCAAAGATCACTTTCATTAGCGGAACAATGAAGAAATGTTAAAGGGATTACACAATCCCCCCCCCCCCCCCCCGCGCCCCAAAAACATTAAGATAGAGATTTTTAAACTCATAAAAAACATCTAGAAGGTCAGGTCGGTTTTAGTGAGGGTCCGCCACAACCTTTTACAATCAGGCCCGGGGGGGGGTCAGCAACCCTTGAACCCCCCCCCCCCCATACCCCTTCTCCGACCACATCGGGAGGAGGATGGGCGACAAAAAAAAGAGATGAAAAATCCGATCACCGTAAACAGTTTAAGACAGAAGGCTCGGGGAGAAGGAAGGGGACGATGAAAGGATGGGGGAGGACGGTGGGTGGAGGAGGAAGAAAGGAGGAGGTGGAGGAAGAAAGGAGGAGGAGGAGGCCCAGCACTGACAACAAACCCCGTGCTAATCTGTTCTCCAATCAGAGCCATCAAACTGAACGGCTCAGCTAAAAGAGAATCTGGTGGTCCATCTGGACTGCTGAGCCCCCCCCCCCCCCACTGCACTTTGGAGGAGCAATTTAAAACACCTTTAACCTTTCAGTGATTCAGTGGTGCAGTCCAGCAGATACTGGAACTATGGTCTTTTTGGGGTTTTATAGACTGCAATTTTCATAATCAATGAAGAAGCAAAAGAATGTCATCTTCTCAAAATGTCAGATTTTGCTACTTTTCAACGTTTCTAACATCGAGCTTAATATCGGGCCGGTGGTTGAGACGAGCAAAAAGCAGTTTCTAACAATACTTAAAATCTCGATCTCTAAAAAGCCTGGAGATAAAGAAGAAGAAGAAGAAGAAGAAAAGGGGACATGAATACCCAAACAATAAATACACAATAAACTAAATATACTGTAAATACTGAAAATAATCATAACGCACAAAACCCTTTGATTTAACGTCTGCAGTCGACCATCGGATCGGCTCCGCATGAAGCAGCAGACGCGCCGCACTTGATGCCAAGCAACAACAGGCAGCTGCAGACCCCCCCCCCCCCCCCCCAGATCAGGCTGACAGCTTTCTTGACTTTTGTTGTTGGTCATCCTTGCAACTAAGAAGATGAAGCTACCTCCCCAGATCCCCAGATGGCCGTCCAGCACGTGGCTGGAGGTGGGCCGTGAAATGACCCCCCAGCTGGACACTGTGGCCAGGTCACTGATCTCTGAGCCTCCCCTGACCCCCCCCTCCCATTCCTCCTCCTTCTTTTTTTAGGGCCAGCTGCCACCGTAGCAGTCCAATCCTAATGGTAGTGGACCCCCCCCCCCCCCCCCCACTCCTTACTACCCCAACATCAGCGGCTAGCCGGGCCACGGGGAGTGTCCAGCTGCCCTCTACCCCTCCTCTCATCCGCTGGCCTTTCACTGGACACGGGAGAGCCTTGGGGAGGTGGGGAGTGAGTGTGTGTGTGTGTGTGTGTGGGTGGGGGGAAGAGTGTAAAAGGATGGGCTTGTCTGATGCGCACACCCCCACCCCTGTAAAAGAGAGGAAGAGGGGGGGGGGGGGAGCAATAGCCACGAGGATGGACCATGGCCACGGAGGCATGACATTGACACGGACCAAAGAAAAGAACCTCTTAACCATAAAAGTGGAATAGTCGCCTCTGGAAATCCGGGGCGGCCGCAAATGTGGTGTGAGTGCCGGGGTGTCCCGCTCATTGTCCCCGTTACATGTCCCATGGAGTGCAGGACAAAAAGTGTGTGGGGGGGGGGGGACTAGATGGGCGGGGAGGGAGGGAGGGAGGGAGGGGTTTGGTGACATGCGCAGACACACATGGAAGCTAACGCTCGTCCGTGTGCGGCTAATGCGCTGCTGCTTCCAGAGAGTCGGGTACAGTTGGATGACTTGGCATGGGCCCACCCGGCGCGGGTGGGGGGGGGGGGATACGCCTCCGACGGGCTGGAGCCCGGCTGCCTACTGAGAGAGGGGGGGGGGCTTCTGGGTTCGCTTGCCTGGAGTAATGTCGATAAATCAATAGGACACACGTCACTGCAGGCCCAGAGAAGCCACATGAAACTGTCATTGATCGGCAAGAGGTGGAGCGTGTGTGTGTGTGAGTGTGTGTGTGTGTGTGCAGGGAGGGTGGAGCGGGGGGCAGCATGGATGGAGGTGTAGGGTTGGGAGGGGTGAGGCTGTGGGGGAGGGAGGATCCAAACGCAGGGAGCCCAAGGGTCATCTATTCCCCGCTCTACTCCCTCTTCCTCCTGCTCCTCTTTCTTCCTCCTCCTCCCCCTAACAATGAAGGCCAGTGCACGGATGGGGGGGGGGGGGTCAAAGGTCAGCGCGGTGGCCGGTGGCCCGCTGAACACCGCAGAGCCGCACGTGCCCCGTCGACAGCTCGCGGTCTGTGGCGCCGCAGGCAGCTCGCCGAGACGTCAAACCGAACCCACCACTACAGAATGAGGGGGGGGGGAGGAGAGAGAGAGAGAGAGAGAGACCCTCACAGAAATGCATGCAGGCTGGTTTGCTTGCGGTGCACGACGCTCTACGAAAAACCGCCATTTCCTCCTCTGCAGCAGCGTTGGCAACCAGAGCGGCCACCAAGCGGAGCGAGAAAAGTCACAGCTGATTGCTCTCTCTCTCTCTCTCTCTCTCCCCCTCTCCCCCTCTCTCTCCCCCTCTCTCTCTCTCTCTCTCTCTCTCTCTCCCCTCTCTCCCTCTCTCTCTCTCCTCTCTCTCTCTCTCTCTCTCTCTCTCTCTCTCCCTCTCTCTCTCTCTCTCCCTCTCTCTCTCTCTCCCTCTCCCCTCTCTCTCCCCCTCTCTCTCCCCCTCTCTCTCCCTCTCCCTCCCAGCTCGATCCTGCGTTTTCAGCAGTAGTTTCGATCGCCGATCAATACGGCACATGATCAACACGGGCCCCCAGATCATGATATCCATCCTCTTCACTTTGGGCCCAACCCGGCTTCAGCGCCGATGAGCCTTCCCCGGGTTTAAAAAGGAGACGAGGGAAGGGGGGGGGGGGGGGTCTGGAAGTTCGATGCCCAACTGGAGACGCGGTGGCCGTCCTGGTGTCGAGTTCTCCTGGAGGGTCGGGTCGCCGCTCGACCCCGCCGCCGCCACTCGACCCCCCCAGCGCCGGACAACGTCAAACCGTCATCCGTGCGCGGTTCTTCTCTTTCTGGAAATTACCCAGAAATCCCGGCGCCCGGATTTGCGCCCGACTCGCTGCAACCTAGTTTGCCTTTCGAGCGTCCTTCAACCCACATCAGGGGAGACGAGAGGAGGTCGCCCCCCCCCCCCCCGCCCCCCCGGCTTCCATTTTCCACGCCTCTTCTCCAGCCAGCTATTAACCTTTATGTAATTTCTGTAATTGTGGAAGTTGACGGCGGGCTCGGCGCCGCGTTCGCCGCTTTGACACTTTCATTATCGCGACGCGGCTCGCGGAGCAGACAGGTGCAGAGCGAGCGGCGGCCCCCTCTGTCCTTGCTCGGGTCGGTTGCCATGGAAACGGCTGATAGAGTAGGTTATCGATCGCCGTGTCCAGTCCCCCTCCCTCCCCCCCCCGCAACCCCCCCGAACTGACTTTTTTTCTGCAGTGATGGGCGTGGATCAATAGGCTGTATATTGTACGCCTTTTCTCGCCATTCGTCCTCCGTAATAGGAAAAATGGAGACGGGGAGAATCGTGAAAAATGTAAGCGACGGTATTTAACGAGAAAGAAGAAGAAAAAGAAGAAGAAGGAGACGATCTGTGCGAGTGAGGAGATGAGATTGAGTGGGAAAACGCCCCGAAGTCTGAGGACATGCAAATGATGGAGAGGTGGGCTTGTGTTTCCTGCACTGGGGTTCCCTCCTCAGAGAAGAGAAGGAAGGAGAGAGGGAAGAGAGGAAGGGAGAGAAGGAGAGGAAATAAAGAAAGGGACAGAAGGAAGGAAAGGAGACAGAACAAAGGAAAGAGAGGAAATAAAGAAAGGGAGAGAAGGAAGGAAAGGAGACAGAACGAAGGAAAGAGAGGAAATAAAAGAGGGAAAGAAAGAAGGAAGGAAATTAAATGAAAGGGGACAGAAAGAAGGAAAGAGGAATAATGAAAGGGAAAGAAAGACAGGAAATAAGGAAAGGGAGGGAGGAAGGAAAGGTAAAGGGACAGAACGAAGGAAAGAGAGGAAATAAAGAAGGCAGGAGAAGAGGACATAAAGAAAATGAGAGAAGGGATGAAAGGAAATATTAAAAGGGTCAGAACGAAGGAAAGAGAAGAAATAGAGAAAGGGAAAGGAAGAGAGGATATAAAGAAAGGCTGAGAGGAATCGAAGGAAAGGAAATGAAAAGGGAGAGACAGAAGGAAATAGAGGAAATAAAGAAAGGGGAAGAAGGAAAGCAAATTAAAAGAGAGAGAAAGAAGAAAAGCGAGGAAATAATGAAAGAGAGAGAAGGAAAGAAGGGAAATAAAAAGTGAGAGGAGGGAAGGAAAGGAAAAGGGAGATAAAAAATAACGAGAGGAAATTTTAAACAAACGGAGGGAAGGGAGGAAGGAAAGGAAATAAAAAGGGAGGAAGAATGAAAGTGAGGTAATAAAGAAAGGGAGAAAAGGAAATAGAAAGGGAAAGAAGGGGGGAAGGAAAGGAAATAAAAAGGGAGGAAGAATTAAAGTGAGGTAAAAAAGAAAGGGAGAAAAGGAAATAGAAAGGGAAAGAAGGGGGGAAGGAAAGGAAATAAAAAGGGAGGAAGAATGAAAGTGAGGTAAAAAGAAAGGGAGAAAAGGAAATAGAAAGGGAAAGAAGGGGGGAAGGAAAGGAAATAAAAAGGGAGGAAGAATGAAAGTGAGGTAAAAAAGAAAGGGAGAAAAGGAAATAGAAAGGGAAAGAAAGGAAAAGGGTGGTTACAGGGCCCTCTGCATTCCCTCAGCCCTTCTCTTCTCTCCGGCGCAGTTTAAATATTCGTGTCACGGAACATTTACATGTGTACGACTCTGTATCAATTCATCCAAATCTCCTCGTTTGTATTTCTATATAAATAAATATATCTGAACATTTATTCACGTTTCTACACAAACAAGCTTCAGAGGGCCGGCTCGCGTCTTTAAAAGCAGAAACCCTGCGACGGCTGAATGGAGGAGGCGGGACCTGGGGGAGCTCGTTTAAATCTCGCCTGAGGGATCCCTTCGAGCGAGGGGGGGGGGGGGGGGTCACGGTTGAAGTCGCGGAGCAAAAGGGGGCGGATTGAAAAAGGTGGGCAGCACCTCGAGGTGTCTCTGGGGGGGGGGGGGGGGCACTGACGGTCAACGGCCTTGGCTTATAGCTACAAGCGAGCCCCCCACCACACCTCACCCCACCCACAAGTATCGATACACGTGACACAGACCTGCACCCCGGGGTGCTCACGTGTTCTGCAGCCGCATTTAGAGAGAGACAAAACCAGAGCCACTCAGCATGTGGACCGTGGGCCCGGTCACACTGTCCATTATTCTGCAGCCTCCCTCTCCCCACACGCACACACAGACACACATGTCAATATGTTTGGTCTTCACTGGCTGGAATGTGCCCTGAGGCTCCCATATAAAATTAGCAGACCATTCCCATGTTGGCTCCCTTTCATGCCCCCCCCGCCCCCCTCCCCACACACACACACACACACACACTCACGAAAGCGGCCCGACGCCACTGTATCAATAATTCAGCCACGATTTAGTTGTGTAGTCGGGGCCACATGTTACGGGTCAGTTATAACGGCTGCTGTTGCCACGGGATGCCCGGATCTGCCTGATGGGCTTGTTGGAAGGAGGGGGCGGGGGGGGGGGGGGGGTCAAATGGTCTGATGTCCCTCCATTGTGGGTCCACTAATAGGCCTGTACACACTGTCCACAGGCTTTATTCTGTATTTAAGACTAAACACTTGCATCATTCTAAACCTAAAGGGTCAGTTCACCCACTTTACATCTGGGAGAATAGAAGTAGAAAAAGAAGTAGGAGAATAACAAGTAGAATATGAAGTAGAAGAAGAAGTAGAAGTAGTAGGAGAATAAGAAGTCGGAGAAAAGAAGTAGACATAGTAAGAGAAGAAGAAGTAGGAGAATGAGAAGTAGAAAAAGAAGTAGAAGAAGAAATAGAAGAAATAGAAGTAGTAGGAGAAGAAGTAGGAGAAGGAGAAGAAAAGAAGGAAAAAAAGGAAGAAGAAAGCATCATCAGGGTATATATACAGTATATATATATATTATACATATATATGTATAATATATATATATATACTGGGTATGGACAATAACCTTCTTTGTCCTTTGAAGAATGCCCCTGATGATGCTTTCTTCTTCCTTTTTATATATACATATACAGTATATATATATATACATAAATATGTAATATTATCGATGGTTTCCAACTTAAAAACAGATGTTATTCAAAGCGAGCCGGCTGCATGTGAGGCCCTCCAGTTGACAACTCGTCCTGAAAGAACCACATGTGTGTTCTTGAGGATCCACAGAAGAATCAAGTCTGTGGGGGGGTCCTCCCCCCCCCCCCCCAACACCTCCCTACCCCGTCTTAAGCCAGCCTTAGGGTGGTGGAGCTGCTAATCTCGCGCTATACTGCTAAAATGGAAATGTGTGTGTATCTGTCTGAGTGTGTGTGTGTGTGTGTGTGTGTGTGTGTGTGTGTGTGTGTAAGGGGCCAGGAGAAGTGGCTGCCCTTGCACCTTGGCGAGATGAAAAGCCCTCAAAGCCCGGAGAGGAGGAAAACACTGGCAGGGCAGAAGTCAACCTCCCAAGGCCGAGAGAGAGAGAGAGAGAGAGAGAGAGAGAGAGACCAGGACCAACTCTTTCTTTTGCCCTGCGGCAGGTTGTGTACGTGGTCAAACTCTGGAGTTACTGTATATGAAATGTACATTCACAACTTCCTGGGCAACTTTAGTCAAAGGCCGACAGCGGTGACCCGGTTCTGTTTTTATTATTCCACTCGCCGTATTTAATTACTCGCCTGAGGAACTGCAACAACCACATAGTGCTATTACTACTATTATTGTTATTATTGTGATTTAATTTAGATCCCGCCGATTATGAAACGTCACTGTGCTCCATGCGGGGGATGAATCGGCGTGCAGCAACAAAAACAACGACCCGATGGGAGGAAGACAACTTTTCAGTTTCACTTTTTATTTGACAATTTAGGACTTTTTTGGGAGGAGAGAGGAGGGGGGGGGAATAACACACACACACACACACAGCAATACTTTTAAAGTGTGTTTCTTACATCTGCTTCCTGTCACAACTCCTTCCATATCGCGGTGTAAAGTCAAAAGTACACACAGACGAAGGGATCGAACACGCAGTGCGGACGGCGAGTGTTAAAACGATTGTGGAGGTTTCTGTGTTCCCGCCTAAAAGTAACACGAGTGTTTGGAGGGCAAACCTCGAGCAGCGGTCAACGGGGCGACTTTGGAAATAAACAAAAAATTTAACAGAAATGCACATGCGTTGACTCAGAGGGATGATTTCGGTGTTTTAGGAGCTTTTGTATCACGTACATTGTGATGTTTCTGAGTTTCTCGCGACTTATTGAATCCCTAAATGCAGGAAACTCAAACAAGAATGCACCAGGAGACTTTAAATAAATAAAAAACAATGATTGCACGTGCAGAGTCTGGATATGTGGGTGCAATTCTTTTTTTGAGAAACTAAATGACATTTAAGCCAAATTATTATTTGAAGAAGAGTATTGTTTATTGGAACCAGATTTGAAGTCGGGGTCTTTGAGGCAGAAGCTTCAAGGTCCACTATGTCTGCCGTGAGAAGAACGTTTAGTGACCCCGAAGCAGAGTATCGATACCGGAGAGGATGTCGTGACATATCGCATTATTGATTATGTCACACCCCTTTAATTAAGGTGAAAGACAGCAGAGTGAAAACTGAACATTTACCCTCCTTAATGCTCTTTCCTTTTTTTTCTTCTTTCTTAAATATATATATTTTCTCAAATATATATTAAATTAAATATATATATATAATAAATAGATAAATAATAAAATTAATATATAAGTAAAATATATATAAATACTAAACATGTATATATATTTTATATATATAATAAAGATATAAATAATAAAATATATATAAAATGTGCATATATTTATTTTTTGATAGTGTCAATATAGCTGAATAATCCGGATGGCATAAATCCAGTTAAAATGCTGACTGAATTTTTATAAAATGCATTTATTTTGCTACGTCCTCCCCTGATTGGCCGTGCTCCAGTCACATGACTCTGCGATCCCTCTTTTTTCCCATCTATTGTCGTTCTTCCTCCGCCGTATTTTCCTGCAAGTGAACCAACTGCAGCATGAGGAAAAAGCTGCTTCCCGTTTACAGCCCAAGTGCACGGGAGCGGTCACGTGACGTGTCCTTACAAAAGGGGGTCGCCGTGTGCACGGAGAACGTTTTAGGTTTATTTAATAATAATCATTTGAATCTATGTTATTTGTATAGCGATATAAAAGGCACTCCAGAACCAGAAACAATAGAAGCAGTAACAATGGACACGAGAGTAATTTATCGCCTGCGGTTTAAAGCTACGAGACGCTTGTTGAGGTCAACTGGGATCTGGACGTATACAAAAACACACAATTAGTTTGTTCTCCAGTCAGACAGCAGCCATTTGTTATATCTCGCTCAGTCACAATAATAACCCTCAATTCACAGAGTCAAAGTAGCCTCAAAGTCTCATCCCGTGTCTCCTTCATGACGACTTGACCACTAATCCCTTAAAAAAGCCCCGAAAACATTCGCGCCTCCACTGTTGACCGTAATCATTTCTTTGGTCTTTGCAGAAACTACAGTAAATTCACCCATTTTAAAACGATCAATAAAGAGAGAGAAGAAGCACACACACACACACACACAGTGCGGATGCCCCGAACAGCTGATGCTGGAGGTTGAGTGTTCACGTAGAAGGTATGCGCTCAGACAGAAAACGTGTGAAGCACAGAAGTGATCTATGCCGGGGCCCCCTTGACGAGTTGCTGCGGCGACCGTGTGTAAAAAAACGAGGATAAAGGGCGACGTGGCCCCGCGGCCACCGGACCGTCGGCGCGGCGACGTATCGCGCAGGTGTACGACAGCCGGTAGTTACTCATCGTCCGCGATGTTAACGATCGCAGCACGTCGATCGCAAAACCCCGGGAGTTAAATGAGTTTGTGCACTCAGCTACGCCTGCGCCGCCTTCGTTTCTTTTGGCTGTTCAAGGTCACTCCCTTTTCGACCAGGAGGGATGGTTCCCGCGCCGCGAAGCATCTCGGGCTCAAGGTCAAGCGCGGCGGCGCCCGCTATTCAGAACAAATAGATCCGCCGAGCACTCGATCTCGCCGGGTCGGTTAAGTACGGGGGGGCCGGGATAAAAAAAGAAAGAAAGTTGGCCCGGCACCTCGTATATATTTCATCCTGTACTTGTATTTCAGCTCCACACTTTGTCACCCCCCCCCCCCCCCCACACACACACACACTCTCTAACGCTTTGAACTCCCTCTTATGTGACTGAACGCACACAAAAGTTAGCATTGATTTTTTTTGGGGGGGGGGGGCACGTAAGAGCTCACCGGAGTGCAATGTGGAACGATCCCGTTGAGTACCCCCCCCCCCCCCTTTTAAGCTGCTCTGTCGGGACACACAGCGTGACCGAATGCTGCTATTGGCCTATGGACGGTTTGGGGGGTGGGGGGGGGACAAAACAAAACAAAACAAAAAAAGCCCCCTCAAGAGGGCCTTTGTGTTGGAGGGCACGACAAGGCCGGGGCGCGTGGCGAGAGGACACACTCGATCTGGAGTCAGTTAGCAGCTCATGCCTATCGCAGCGGACAATGGGTGCACGGGGCGAGTGTCTCCCTTTAGCCCCCCCCCCCACACGACCCCCCCGAGGAGACACGAGCCGGGGGCTGGGCGCTCTGATGGCCAAGCGTGACATTTAAACCCCTGCCCTCCGGTAGCTTCAGGGGGGCTTTATGAAGGAGATAGGGGCGGTAGGGGGGGGGGGCACACAGAGAGGTCCATCTGAGCAGAGAGAAAGGAGGGGGAAAAAAACAGAAGAAGAAGAGGGTACGGACAGAGGCTCGCCCTATAAACCCCCCCGCCCCCCTTCCTCCTGCAGAAATCCTCAGTGTGGCGGGGGCCCCCATTGTGCGTGTGGGGGGGGGGGCACCGCTGAAGAAAAAGGGCCCTTTGGTGGTAAACAATTCAGCTGTCCACTCTGATCACGACGGGGGCACCTCCCATTGCTCTGAGCATCTGCTTCGTCGTATAGGTGCCGCTCGCCGCCGCTGACCATACAGAACCCGGCGAGCGGCTAAAGCCCTGCATCTGCAGGCCCACCGCCACCTGCTCTCACCCCCACCTCCCCCTGCTCCCTTCTTCTTTTCTTATCGTCCACATTTTTCGGATCAATACGGTCGACTCCGCCGCGTCGCCTCTCAAAAGACGGCTTGAATAGCCGGCGTTGGCTGTTTAGTGGGAGCGCAGGCTTTTAAATTGCGTACAGTGCAGGAGGCCAACTGTACGAGCTGACTCAGGCCTGCATGGGGGAGAAGGAGCTCTCTCCCTCTCCCTCTCCCTCTCTATCCTAAATCGTTTCTGTGGCTACTCAGCGCCCCCTTGTGGTCGTTCAGGATATCTCCTCCCTGCTTGCAAATCCATCCACCTGCTTTTCTTTTTTACAGTACGAAGTTCTTTCCTCTCCGTGTTGACACACTGTGGTGGAATAAACATACAGACAGCCTCGGGTAAATAATAATAATAGTAATAATACCAGAGTGTAAAAGGATTCCACTGCATGTAAACGTTTTTAAAAAGTGCTCCAACTCTCAGGTCTTTTGAACAAAGGGTTAAAGGTTTTCCTGTTGGACACTGACTTTTACCAATTTGCACTTTAATTTTGTATTTTTACTCTCCTTCTTCTTCTTTTTTTTGTTGCATTTTCATCTTTCTTTATACTTTTTAACATCGTCTTCATTTAAAATATAATTTCGCCTCGTGTCTCTTTTCATATCATCAATCTATTGAAAGTAAAAAGTCGGCGTCGTTCAGAATGTACGGGTTTCACGGCGTCGTACTGTTTGAGTATTGTGTCGTCATGGAAACGCATCGTCTTTCAGGAACCAGTCTGATCTGGAAAATTACTAATAGCTGGCAAAATAAGATGAAATATCTCCCTCTGAAATGCATTAAAGCAGAAATATAAAGGGAAATATTGATGCTTAACTACTTAGTTACCTTTAACCTCTAACCAACATACAGTTGTATGTAAATATATCACACTATAAGAATGTTTAATAAAAAAATGATTGTATTCAAGCGGATTGCAACTGAGTGACACATTTCCTGGATTATTCCGCCTGAAAGGGTTAACGGTGAGGCGGGGAGGCACTAATCAGCTCGGAAACATTTGCTGCCCTTCTGGCAAGGTCAGAGGGGTCACGGTGCCTGAGCTGGACGTCCACTCCACCCCCACCCCGGCCCCCACCCTTGGGGCCCACAGGCCCTGCAGGCACAATCACTGCAGCGCCGCCGTCGGCCCACAGAAGCCGGGCTTTAATCTGCGGATGGGCCGCGACTGTCCGTCCATCAGGCTGTCAGGGCGGCCCTGGACCTGAGCCAGCTGATTGGTCTGCAGGGGGATGCGTCCCCCCCCCCCCACACACACTCACACCCTTCCTGCTGTTTGGCCAGCTGATTGATCTGTCAACACTGACCGCTGGACGTGTGTCCCTGAATTTAATTTCAGAATTCATTTTCTGGGAGACGTGTGTGTACAGAAATGATGTAGAGTCCCGGGGATCGGAGAGTGGTCCGAGGGCGGAGGCGAAAATAAAACTGCAATTTAAATTCCAATACCCACCTCCCCCCACACACACACACACACGTACACTTTCTTCGACGTAAAACACACGGACGACCCTTAAAGCATGTCGTTTTTGCAGTTATTTAAGATGCGAAACGTGTATTTTCCAGTTCTCTCTTCTCCGTTGCGTTGGACACACATTCATCGGTCCACCCCCTGCGATGCAGCGCTGTTGCAACGTCTACGACCGAGATGTGGAATCATCTACGAGACATGACGCATCCCTTATCAATAACCAGAGAACCCCCCCCCCTCCCCCTCCCCCACCCATCTTCCCTGTCGTCATAATAATAAAAAAAGGGTTGAAAAATGCCAGTGGAGGCCGGCGGTGAGGAGGTTAGATAACCCCGATTCATTTCACAGCTCATAAAGCGCTGTCGATGCTGTGTGTGTGTATGTGTGTGTGTGTGTTTCCCCGTCCAATCTGCGATCAGAAATACCCATAAAAAGAACGCACGGACAATGAAACGAATGCGGTGGCTGAGACAATGCCCCGTGTGAGGAAGTGAGGGCTGATTTGTTGAACCCCCCCCCCCCCACACACACACACACACAGATAGACGGGGGCTGCTTGGATATGCATCACAAAGGCTTCCTGCAGTATTGATCCGCAGTGGGTTAAGGCAGTCTATCAGCAAATGTATGTCCCTCTCTCTGGGAAAAACAATAGGAGATTAAAAACACACAGCTTGTCTGGGCGGGAGGTTGCTGATGGGGGGGGGGGGGGTTATCTGGGCCCAAAGGTCACTGTGTACAGATATAATCCTCTTTCACTTAACAGCTTCATTTAAGGCACCTCACATGCAAAGTGTGGCATTTCCCCCGAGTCTAGTCTGAAGACGGAGGGTTTGGGTTTTCCCCCCAGAGGTTTTTTTTTTAAGGAAGCTGAAACTGTTTAAATCTTTAAACGCTAGAAGACGACAAAACCAGAACGCTTCTCTGTAATTATGTTTCAGGAGTATATTACTTTGACATATCACCTATTCTGCCTAAAGTCCATTTGAGGACAACCTCCTGATTTGTCATATTTGGCATCAATAAGTTATCTTGTTGTTATTTATGTTTCGAGATGCTTTGTCTGATTGTGCTTGTATAATTGTCGTTGAGGACCCCTCTTGGTACATCTCAAGGGGGTTATTCCTAAAGAATAATTTCAATATATTCCAGTCCAAAGGGCCAGAATAAAACATTTAAAAAGCGCAGACGCACATAATAAACACGCACCTACCACAATAATGCAGCAAAGGAGTCGTACTTAATGTGGGAAGAGTTGTTTCTCTACACTTACAGCTTCCTCATCACTTCCAGCGTACACTTATAAAAATATGACTCCCACAGAATCCTCACAGGCCGTTAGTGCGTAGGGGAGCTCTTACAGCAACGCGCGTTCGATTCCTCCTCAAATTGTCCCTCTTCAGCAACGAATCATCCTTCAAAATGATGAACAGAAAGACAAACTAACTAATTTGTTTCCTTTCTCGTTACATTTTTATAAAGCGGAGGCATCGTTTTGGGGAGCAGTGGGTGACAGACACTGCATACTTATTAATAACTAATTATATATATATATAGAAACACATATAATTGGAAAGGCGGGGGCGGGGGGGCGTTCAGAGTGAACATTTGACTGTGGTTACTTCTTTTTAGTTTTTGAAATAATGATTACTTATTATAATTATTATCTCCACCGGGAGGATCATGAGCGTCTCTGCGTCTCTCCGTGTGTGTGTGTGTGTGTGTGCACCTGTGTCTGTCCACTGATAATATTGCATTCTTCTGCAGAAAGCTGCACAATATTTTGTCTCTTTCTGAAAACACTTGTTTATGATCTATGCTGCCACCGACCTCGCAAAATATGAAACTAGACGCTTTTTCTACTACAAAAAAATATCAATTCAGTAAATAATGTCTTGGTTTCTTTGGTATTTTTATCCTCCAAAAAACAAGACGATTTCCGGATAATACGATGGTCAAATAAGTTCTCAAAATAAGGTCAAAGGAGAGAGGGAGTAACCCTTTCCTTCCCTGCACGGTCCGACAGACCTTCTGTTGCTCTTGAAAGTACTTCGAAATGTGGATGTCACATTTGTTGTTGTTTATTTATTAAAGCATGAAGTCACGGTGCCCAATTGCAAACCGTTAAAATTCAACGGAAGCAACGCGTGAATATAACTCATTTGTTCATCAGTATTCTAACTCGAACTTGTATCACATCCCCCAAAACATTTTTAAAAGAACTGGGAACCACTCTTTTAAAAAACGCCCTTGCATAGTAAAAAATCGACATTTAAAAAAAACGTGTAATGTAAATCAATACTTCGGCGGCGGCGGTGAGGCGTGAGGTCAGAAGCGTTCCTTGGGCTCGCTGAATTTGCGGCGATTCTCCAGCGCGGAGGTGGACGGCGTCTCCTGGCTGGTGGGGATCTCGTACCGAGAGACCTGAAAGCAGCAGAAGACGCACCCGGCTGGTAAACAGTGTGTGTGTGTGTGTGTCGACAACATCCCACTACCAGAAAGATAAGCAGAGCGATCGGCGATGACTCATCTGTAAAGCGAACGCACTTTTACTCTTTTCAGAAACCCAGCCAGACTTCAGCTGAAACTTATGTAAACGTAGAGCTTCGATATCGGCCACAGACTTATAGACATTATCTTCATTTAACCGGAATCTCAGAGGAGGGCGGAGCTTCTCACACTTTTGTCCTTCAAGGATGTCGACTTCTTGGTGTTCACGGTCAGTTTTGCCTGCTACACACACACACACACACACACACAATATATATTTTTAAAAAAGTAAATAATGACATACATTCTGATTGGTTCTCTTTACTTTATAGCCAATCACAGAGGCTCACAGGTCCTCTCCATGTAACAGACTGACCGTGGTGGACCTGATGACCCGTCCGCTCCGGGTCCTCCTCAGGTTCTCAGCGATGGGCGACTTCTTCACCTCCGTGTCCATCTGAGAGGGGGCAGACCAGAAGGTGTACTCAAAGTGGCCCCTTTTGGGGGGGGGGGGGACTAAAGGATCAGACTCATCGGAATTGTTTTGGGCTTCTTTTTGTTGTTGTTGCATACAACTGGCCTTCTGCAGCAGAAGCTAAACATTAAAGTTAAAAAGTCCGACGTACCTCTATGGCTTTCTCGCAGCTCTTGATCTTCTCATAACAGCTCATCTGGATCTCTTGGGTTCATGAACGAAACAAAAAAAAGAGTTCATAATCGTTTCCTTTGTCTTGTCCAATAACATGAAATATGATTTCTGGCAAATGAGGATCCCTGTATGTATGACTCTCGCCTCCATCTCCCAGTTCATAGTGCCGTTCGTCATGAACAGGACCGAAGGACCTCCTCCAGAGTTTGTGTAAACACAGTTGAGGTGAGCGGGACGGAGGACTCACCGGTGTTGTCCAGGTCCGTGTCCTCGTTGTCGGGCCTCTTCACGTCTTCAATCACATGGGCCTAAAGATTGAAACATGGGACCTGAAGTGTCGACACGCTGCGACAACACGCGCACATTGTTTGCCGCATTTAGGCATTTCCCAAATCACACGCCGAGGACGCAGGCGCTCCCCACGTTGCACAGCTTCCTGTTTTACTGCAAACAACCTGACGCTGATGGTATAGTTGTTGTTTTCTTCCCCCCTGAGAGTAAACTGGCATTTCTTTTTCTTAGTGTTGCAAGTTTAACATGACAAAAAGACAATTGGATGGTGTAACTGCACACAGACATCACTACTGCACTGGATATCGGTTAACGATGAAGAAAAGAGGGTGAGAGACAAGGTGGGGAGGGGGCAGGACGGCAGGGTCTACCATGATTTTATTAGAAAAATTAAAAAAGGAGAAGGAAAGTGGTGGTTCTATGGGAGGGGAGCTACTCGGTCCATCCCAATAACGGTTTGGGGAGGTTTTTTCTTATGACCCTTTTCTTCTGTTCAAAATCCCAGTTCAACGAGCCCGACCTTCTCGTCTTATTAAATCTTAAAAATGTTAAATGCAGAGCCCGTTTCCTAAAGCGCAAAACTGACCCGGTGGATTAAATGGTTAATTTGAGAGTAAACTGAATTAAAAAAAATAAAAAATAAAAATATGTATATATATATATATATTATTTAAGAGTTAAACAAACATGATATCTTCAATTCCCAAACCTGAAGACAAAATAATGTGTGGATATTTAATGTGCCGACCTTCGACACGACGCCATCCTCCTCCATCTGCAGGACCCACTTCTCCGACCCTTGAACTCTCTCCTCCACCTGCAGACGTTCAACAACACGCACAGCCGTCAATCACAGACTTGCAGGGAGCCTCGCAAAATGCCGCCTGTTACCGACAGTGGATTTTAAGACTTTTATTTTGCTTCCTCTCACATTCACCTCCTCCAGCCTTTGTCTCTCTGTGGTCATGTCCATCTTCAAAGTGTGGAAGGGAGTGGCCACCTCGCCCATGGTGAGCCTCACCGGCTCTTTCTCAAACACCATGGTGTCGCCGTTGGCCTCCATGAAGCCGGGCGGCTGGTAATCCTGAGGAGTGACTGGAAGACGGACGGACAGTGAGACAGACGAAACAAGAAAGAAGCAGCATGTCGGCTTCAACTCCAAACCCGAAACACACACACACACACGCTATAGCTCATGAAATCTATATATTATATATTATATAAACCTTTTGGCTCACTTCAACTGATCCTGCACCTGTTAAAATAGCGATCACTGTGAGTTACCGTTCTCGTAGTAGGACAGCTTCATGTTGAGGCAGACGTTGTCTGGCAGCGGACCCAGGTTCTGCATCAGGGTGTACAGCTTCCTCACCAGCAGGATGCTGGCCTTCTTTGTGTTGCCGCACGACATCGCCGACACCTGGTTGTCGTTCTTGCTGACGAAGAAAAGGAGGCAAAAGAAAATGAGAAAAGCCCACCATCGACCCAGTGCTTGAACTTGTAAACATGCATTCTCTCTACTGACCACCAGGGGGAGACTCCTCTGGTTGTATATACGTCTATATAAATGACTCTACCTCTCTCTTGATTTATTCCCTCAGTAAACATTGTAAACATTAGTGTATGTCTCCATCTGTAGTTGTAAGTCTTCTTCAATACAGTGTGATGTACATTTAGTTCATTATGGTCATTTAGAGTCAAATAGACCATGAAGCAGGGGATGCTTTAGGGCGGGGCTACACACTGATTGACAGGTCGCTACTCGAGACCCAAATGGCTACGTCACTCCTCCAGAGTCCAAATATGGTCACTTTCGTTTATCAATGGCAAAAAGCTAAGAAGGCAGCGGTCAAAAAACAAAACCTGAGGCTTCAAAACATCAGTCCACAAACCAATGAGCGGCATCACCACAACTACGTCCACTTCTTATAAACAGTCTGTTTTCTAGTCTGTCAGGTGCCTCACTTTTACAGTTAAGTTAGAGTTTTTTCCTAATTTTATTATGTAATTGTGCAGTGATAAAAATAACAGCAAGTGTATCATTCTTATCTATGTCTGAAGCTAGAACTGAAACCGTCTCCTACTTTAAGTCACATGTGGATTTAAGGGGTTAATTCATGTGCTGATTAGACAGAAAGTTACTTCCTGGGAGGTGAGTGCAAAGTCAAAGTCTGAGACGACTCCAACTTTTATTTTTGCCTTTTTTAGTTTCTTGCATTAAATGAGGTTTATTTCATGTGTTATGAACGTCTCGGGAAGATTTTTTTTAAAAGCCCACCTTTCAAATTCCATCTGCGCTCCCTCTGCTGTGTAACGGATCGTAAACTGGTAATATTCAGTCACTTTCTGAAAGACAGGTGCAGATATGAGGACATTCAATAATCCTATAAACGGCTTGTTATCTCCTCAGTGGTTTAGACGTGTTAAACATTAACAATGGCAAGAGGGCAGCCGGTCCATTACCTCAGGGTGCTCTGGGTCAGTGTAAATCTGAGGAGCAAACGAAAAAAGAAACATCGTGACTAGTTCTGGATTTATGTTTGGGCTCGAAAGAAATGACTTCATGCAACATCAGCTCAAAGAATGTGTGCGGCCACAGTTCCTAGTATCTGCCCGCTTATCTCTTAAAAGACCACACAGAAGAAGTCATTAGCTCAATACTCACAGACATAATGACGGTCCGCAGCTGGTGGGGAGAAAATAAAAAATAAAATAACAGTGACCTTGACGACACGATGAGACACGGGACAAAACAAATGAATGAATATGGACTTAAGAACAAAAAAAAATCTTAGGATTTATCGAAGCGGTTAAAAATGTTACTTACATACTTCTTCTGGATGGCCTCAAAGCATCCCTGCATCCTGGGAAAAAATGTAAATAACACACATCTGATTATCTTTGACACACACAAACACACACGCAAACGCACACACACACAGTGGATATTGTTTTCCTGAGACTTTGGCCAGCCGGTGTCTAAGTCATCATTATTCACCATTGCACAACCTGAATGGCACCCGGACAGCTGTGCTCCTCTCTGAGGATCATCACTTTCTGATCTGCGGGAAGAAAAATAAGCTTCTTAGCAGCTGTTTCCAAACCGGTAAACAGACCTGGGGTTCGCTCACCACGATGAGCAGGCGAATGGCTCTCTCTCTCTTTATTTTCTAACCTGCAACATTTTTGCTGCCGTAGGCTTTCTCTGGGAAGATGCCCCGGAGGTAGGTGATGCCGGACACCGCGATGGCCAGAAGCTTCTTCATGACGACCAGGGACTGCTGCTCGGAGAGCACCTGATTGGGCAACAGCTGAGTCTAATGCACAAGTTATATTAGATTAACTCTCTGATTATAAACAGAATATTAAGGATAATAATTTCATTTTGTGGTCCTTGTGAGTTAAATATCGGTGTAGATTATTATATGAGCCAAACCGGTGGTGGGAGATTTTTTTAAAGATTGTTTTAAGTAAAATATTTGGCAACTGATGAAAAATTAAAAAAATTAAAATCCTGGTGTTGGAAGATGATAAACTTTATCCACAAACCAACTGGATCAATTCTAGATTATATGAATGCACCAGAAAAGAGTTTGTAGCTCAAATCTGAGTAACTACTTGAAGCAATTAAAAATAATGTTGTGAAGTGGTGGTATAAATCAACATTAAATGGACACACTAAAAGGTGCCTCATTATTCTCATTCACCGGTACATGTAGTTACCAACGTTATTGCTGCGCAGGCTCAAATTTAAGCTATACATTGGGGGATTAAAATGCATCGCGATACACACAAAATCGTCATTATACATTTGATACCTTTACAAGCGATATTGATAAAAAAAATACAATGCAGAACTGCGATTTTGAGACTTTGGGGTGTTCGAGTGATTTCCGTTTGACAGTAAATATATTAGTGTTACTGTCAAAAATGAAACTAAAATTCACTGTCTTAAAACATAAAATATATATTTATTTTACTATATGATTTTTTTTTTTTAGCATTAACTATTCAGACATCTGAATATAAAAAGCAAAATCAAACTGCAAAATCAGACTTCTCCCTAAATTATTCAAGTTCATGACATGATTACATCTGTAGAGATTATGATGTATAGTGTATAGATGATCAAAAAGAGTTGTTGGGTGGTAGGAGGCCCCAATGTACAAAAGTTATTTAAATTACAATTTACTCTGACTTAAAACATTAAAATATGTATTGTGCTGTTTGTGGAGTGGTTTACCTCTGAGGTTCTGACTTGTTGATCACTGGCGGCCATTGCATAGGTGAAAGGACATAAACTAAAAGCTGAAACAAAGAGAAAACACGAGGCGGATGAAGTCGAGTAGGGGCATTTATTTAGCTTTTAGCTAAGTTTATTACCATTACGTTACTTTAAACTACAGCTAGCAAGTTGACCTGGTACTCAACAAGCTCGTGAATTATGCTGTTGCATCGGCCTCCAACAGCTTAAACGTTTCTGACACACAAGGATGGGAATGATACGTTACTTACGTGATAACGGCTGAAAGAGTCCACCTTTTATTCTTATAAAGATTTGGAAGTAAGCTAACCAACATGAAGCTAGCTCGGGGGTTCCCGCTAATTTTTTTGATTGACAGGTTGACAGTTACAGCCACGGAGGTTTGTCCAAAGTTCAATGGAAAAATATATATAATATGTTACAACATGGCTGCCGATCCTAACTTTAAACTCATTGCGGTGTATTTATTTATTACTTTATTCATACAACACGGAGCATATTACGTTTTAAAACCAGCATTTTATATAGACAAATATACATGTTGTGTTGATGCATTGCGTACATTCAGTCCCACTTCGTAAACCCATTGGGCGGACGGCCTGTCAATCACAGAGAACCGCCCTCTTAACGACACGCCATTGGCTCCGCTCGTATCCTTGCTGCTCTCCTATTGGTTACTGTATATGTCGATTAGAAGCAGGGAACGCCCCTCCCTCGTTGGTGATGTCACATCTCGTTACGCCATTTTTTGTCGGGGAGCAGTCGTGTCCAGAAAAGGAGGATTAGAGTCAGCACAGGTAGCGCGTATATCCACCTCTTCCGAGGCGTCTGGCGAACGGGACACTCTGCTTGTCCATCACACTCACACAATGTCGTCAGAAAACTTGGACTCGGACACTCAAGTGGAGCACCAGGACGAAAAACAGGTGGGTTTGTTCTTCTGACTGCTGTCACGAATGTTGTTGGCTAACCACCGCTAGCTAGAAGGGGCGAACATCAGTAAGCTAGCACACGAGTGAAGTGTGCACGGTGCTGCACCAGGAGGGAGGCGGGTATATATACATATATATATATATATATATATATGTATGTATATAGCATAGCTGTCCCACCTGACGAAGCACCCCTTGCCAGTGTGTCACTTTGGCTGTGTCGACTACCGGACACTTGAGCACTTGGAGCACTGACTTTCAGTGCTTAGTGCGCCACACTGACAAAACCAGCAGCATTCAGTGCACTGAAAGTACCCGGATGGTGCACTGCAAACGGGCAAAACATGGCAGTGTAAAACGATGGACACGACTCGCCCTAAACGGCCGCCATCTTGGTGACGTAGCGGAAGAGGAGGAGCCCTTTCGACAGCTTTTCATTTTACTTCTAAAACAATGGCGGACGAGATGGCGACGGTAGCACAAGCGGGAGACCACGAAGCTCCTGCCGCCATTGTGGAGGTATCGCAGTTTCCACATGGGGTGGAGAGAGGGGTAAACAAGGGACAACAAGAGGGCAAGAAGTGCATTCATTTTGTCACTTTAAGTTTCGCGGGTATCGCAAGCAGATTTGCGTCCGTCACTTCCGCCAAGTGGTTAACGTCAGTGTTCCATTTGAGACACAGACTCATCAGCCACGCAGGGCACCACAGATGTCAGAGCTCTGTAGTGCAGTGTCCTTCGTAAAGTGTCCGGTAGTAGACGCAGCCTTTGTTTTGGCCCTTGCCTTTGTGCCATTGGCTGGCGAGTCCACAGCAGCTCGGGGCCTCATTGGTGTGCCCAAAATATGTCACAGAGGGGGGGGCCGACGGTTTAGCTTGACATGACCACCTCGGTCTCGACGTGCACGTGGCTCGAGACCCCCCGACGGTGACAACAACTGCAGTGGCGTGCTGATGGTTCAACACCTGGATGATCTGTTGACATCTGATCATGACATCCATCTCTGCTTTGGAAGGCTTTTTTTCCGTTTATTTTTTGCACTGCTTCAGTCAGCCAACGTTTGATAAAACATATAAATATGTACATCATAATATCTATTATACACGCATAACCATCTCATGAACTTAACTAATTTAGGCGGAAATCTGCGTAAGCGGTTAGATTTTTGCTTTGAGAATTCACATGTCTGAATTATTAGTGATGTATGATAGCAATAATGAAAAACAGTATAATAAATGTAATTATGTTTTTTTAAAGTCGTTTTGGACATGTACTGTCAAACTTAAATAACCTCAAATACATTATGAGCAAAATTAGGGCCTCCTAAAAATCACAGCGCTGCATTTTTCTTTCTCCATCAATATCTTTTGTAAAGATACAAACGATGCATCTGTTTCTGCAGTTTCCCTGCATCGCCGGGGTGGAAAACGGTAGCTCATACATTTGTAGAGACTTCCTGATGTCAGTGGGGAGCTCGTTCCACCACTGAGGAGCCAGGACAGCAAACAGTCTGGATGTAGAGTGGTTAGCTCGAGGTGGAGGAGTCACAAGTCGATTGGCTGTTGCCGAGCGGAGCGAACGTGCCGGGGTGTACGGTGTGACCACGTCCCGGATGTAGACGGGGCCCGATCCGTTCAGAGCACGTTCAACCCGATCCCGGCTGTCGGAACACTTGGTTCTTGCTAAGTGCAAAAACAAGGTGTGCTCCGATGGCCCAAATGTATGACCTCAGTATTTGCTTCACAGGGACTTGAATGACCGGTATCTGACTAGTTTGACTAGTGTCAGGCTTCTATCAGCCAGTCCAGGTGTGGTAAGAGCCAGAGAAGCATTGTCACTATATTGTTTCTTGACCTCAATTCCCACAATTCTATTAAAAAAAACACACTTTAAGATGATATTTACAGGGTTCGTACGGTCATGGAAAACCTGGAAAAGTCATGGAATTTTAAAATGGTTATTTCCAGGCCTGGAAAAGTCATGGAAAAAACGTAAATCATAAAAGTTTCGGAAAAGTCATGGAAATTTGTTATAATCACATGTTCATTTACGCGGATTTTAAAATAATGTATATGTTTTTTTAAAGAAAGACGCTCAAAATATAAGTCGGCGTACGCTCTCAATATGCGAAATGTTCTAAATTGTTCATGTGTACACCGAGATTTCAGTTTGGTCATGGAAATTTGGTGAAAAGTCATGGAAAAGTCCTGGAAATGCATTGGTCAACATGTGTAAGAATCCTGTATTTACTGTCAACCTGTTAGATAAGGCAGCCAAAGTGTAACTCCTAATATGGAATACTATATTTAAAGTAAAAGTTTGTTGAACAAGACTTGTGTGGACTTGTTTTAGCTTTAACAGATGCATACACGAGGCTCTTTTGCATATTCCTTGTAAACACGACTACTAAAGAGGGTGTTTGTTGTTGGTTAACAATCTAAGCTTGAAAAGTTGATGAGTTTGCTGATGTGTGTTTGAACAAAAGCTTTTTCCTCATCTTGAGTTATTTCTTCTCAATTCTGGTGGTAATATGAGAGGCTGTAATAGAAGAACATTCATGTTGGGACTCACACTACCTTGAAGTAGCACACTTCATGCAACAGGGTTTTTAAGAAGTGAGGAGGCCCTGTTTATTAGTCAACTTTACTTTCGGTATTTGTGTAGTTGCAGCATTTTTGGAATTGTTGTTTGAACATGACTGAGTGTCTGTCCCTTTTTTAAACAGCTGTTCCACTTGGAGAAAGAAAAAAACCGTCTGGAGATGGATCCGCTGACTCTTTCAAGGAGCCCAGTTTTCTGCAGAGGAGTGTTGATGTCCGTTTGTTCTCGTCTCCACAGGACTCCCAGGAGAAGAATGCAAACCCTGTGAAGGCAGAGGAGGCCAAGCTGAAGGCCAAGTACCCCGGCCTGGGCCAGAAGCCCGGCGGCTCAGACTTCCTGATGAAGAGACTACAGAAAGGGGTATGCGACCGGGGTTTATTTACCACCAGCTCTGGAGGCAACCAAAGACCAGCTCTTTTCTACCGCTTCAGCCAATCGATCAGTTAATCAGTGGAAACAAATTAAAATCTATTACTCTAGATCAGGGGTCAGGAACCTTTTTGACTGGGAGAGCCATAAAAGCCAAATATTTCTAAATATATTTCATTGAGAGCCATATAGTATTTTTAACGTATAATTTTAATGCGACTTCTGGTGCTGCATAATGCTACGGGGGGGGGCAGGCGACGTGAACTCTCTCGCTCTTGCTTGCTTACCCAGGACGAGTCCAATGCCACAGCTTACTCGCCCTGGGTGAAAACTAAATAATGAAACGGAGAGTTTTCTCCAGACGTCATGATGCAATTAGCTGCATAGCTTCCGCTTCAATAAATACTCATGGAGATTAAACATGCAACAAGGGGGCAAGTAAGAATTGACTTCAGGCAAGTAGATTTGGTAGTGGCAGGGAAAATAATGTGGGTTACTACGATCTCAAGCTGCAATGTTGGAGTTCAACAACAATCTTACAGGGCTGAGAGGCAAATAAAGTCCATCCATTGAATCTCAGCAGAGCAGAATGCAATGCAGCCGCTTTGGTGGCATATGGAATACAACGGCTTGTTAGACCGATTAGTTTTGTCATCCCAAAGCGGTCGCTCCTCCTCCGTCTTATGCTGCATACGGTTAGAGACTGTTTAAAGACCGCCATCTGTGAGTGAAATCCGTGTTTTTCCTCGGCACACCTCTAAAGCTGCGGGTGGCGCCTCTCGTCTCTTCTCTCACGCAGCAAAAGTACTTCGACTCGGGCGACTACAACATGGCCAAGGCCAAGATGAAGAAGCTCCCCGTGGCCGGGCCCGACAAGAACCTGGTGACCGGCGACCACATCCCCACGCCGCAGGACCTGCCCCAGCGGAAGTCCTCCTTGGTGACGAGCAAGCTAGCCGGCTAGCCTCCGTCCTCCCAGAAGCACCCTCGCCTCCTCCCGGGGGGGGGGGGGCTCCCGTCAGACCTCACCAGTGTCCCTCCCTATGTCCGCCCCCTCCCGTACCCCTTTCTTTTCATCCCCAGGCACCACTGGCTTTACCGTGTCGGGCAGGGTTGTATGAGTTGAAACTCCATTTTGCTTGTATGTGTGTGGGGTGAGAGGGTTGGATGTCTCCTACCACGCACAGCTCCGCCAGCTCCCGCGTGTCTTGGTTTTTTCGGTGTTTCAAGATGCATCGCACTAGGCGTGTCATCGGGCAGGGGTCGGATGGGATGAGTTAATGCACTTTGTAGTCTGTATAGTATGCTTTCGTTCTTTAAAAAAAAAAGTTGCATCTTAAATAACAAGAAAATAGTGTGCGTGTGTGAGGACGTTGGGAACCTTGATTGTTGATCTTTATGTTCCCATCCACGCTGGTGGCTCTAGTGGGAGGAAAGATGTGAATAACTGCTTGCATACCAAACTTGTGAGGGACGGCTGCCGAGCTTAAGAGCCCTTCAGTGTTCACCCACACCATGTTGGGGAAAGGGAGGCCTCTCTTCATCTCACCCTTCGGCCTCCTTTCACCGGCCTCTGTTCATCTCATCCTTCGGCCTCCCTTCACAGCCCTCCCTTCATCGGCCTCCCTTCATCTCACCCTTCGGCCTCCCCCCAAGGTCATCTGCTGCAGCTCGGCCAAACAGGGATTTTGAAGCACCGCCTCTTTATTCTTTCTCTCCGCTCCCTCTAAATATGCTGCATGATTGTAACAACAAAAAAAAGGAATTTAACATGTTGGGGTTTTTGTTTGTTTTCGTTTTAACGGTAATCTGCGTTGTGATTGGGGGGAAACGAAAAAAACACACGGAGCCCGAAGCGTCCTCGTTCACGCTTCCGTCCTCCTTTCCCTTTTTAAATAAACAATAAAGGTGAAGAAGGTTATGAACAGCCATCAGTTACTTAATGTCGTCCCCCCCCCCCCCCCCCACACACACACACACACTCACTCCTCACTACCTACCATTGTACGCGTATCTATGCTTCTCCAAAACGTCTTTCACGACCCTTTTCATCGTAGTCAGTTCTCTGCTTTCGTGCCACTGGGCTTTCGAAAGTCCGGTAAAGTCTGCGAAGAACCGGCCCATGAGCTGCCTCGTGTCGTTCTCCAGCACCGCGGCCCCCGCCGAGGAGTCCGACGCGTCGATCTCGCTGTCTGACTCCGGGGTGCACGGCAACAATCCACGTATGCTCGCTTCTCGTTAGCGGCCCGGGCCGAGAGCCAGCTGAGTGTGTTTTATTATTTTTGAATGGCTGGAGACTCTGCCAACAGTTTGGTTGCCGTTGAGTCTCCAAGACGTGAGTGTGTGTGTGTGCGAGCACTATGAGCCTGAAAGATTAGGAGGGGGCATCGAAGCCCCAGGCGTAGAGCAAATATATGCTTCTGTAAATACAAACGAGCACGTAAGTAGTGACGCGCTTCAGACATCTCACTTTCTCCGCGTCTTCGAAGCACCGCTGGAGGTCAGCGGGTCGGAGTGACACGCCGGACACACAAAAGGTCCCAGTGACAAGACGACAAAGTGTCTTTTTCACTGGGTATTGTTTTTTTATTTGGTGGCACCGACCAAAATTAATTATTCTTAATCAAGCTGCTTATTAAAGCAACAAAAAAAGGATGTTGCTTTCTCATCTTTTTTTTGTACTGGAGATGGTTTTAGAATACACCGTACACAGAATATAGTACACTAGCGTGAGTAAAAGAATACGACAGCTGCTTGTGAAACCCCACCCGCTCTTCTACCACCAGTAAAACAAACCGACACACACCTGCTCCCTGATCTAAGGGGTGTCAGCGGGGTAACCACGGTGACAACAGGTGTGCTGCTCATCCCACCTTTTATGTGGTTCATCCTCCCGAAGCTCTGAGAATCGGCCTCCTTGTGTAATACTGCTTCAGGGAAACCTTCACAAACGCACGGTGACTCCATCGCACTCTCAACCGCACTTATTTCGTTCCTTTCTTTTTCATTGAGACTTCAAAATGTGTCATTTTGCAGTGGAGTGGGGGGGGGGGCGAGCAAGAGAACGGACCTGAACGTATGTGCTTGTTATGGCGTTGTATGAATGCACTGCTTTTCTTCTCTGTACCAGCCATTTGTAAATAGACTTCGACAGGAGGGAATTATTTTGTGTGTTGTATTCCCCACCTGCTTTTCCCTCTCGTAGCCCGAGCTGTCTTCTGAGTCGACGGTTCCTCTCCTTCTGCGTCGTCTCTGAATGGCAGAGGCTGTGTGAATCTGTATCATATGAAAATACGTGTAAATGCTGCTTATTCAAAGACACCCTGTAAAGAACACCTGTCCTCGTGGCCTCGATGTAACTACTCCCATTTCAAAAAAGGTGCATTGTTGCGTTTTTAAATTGGCAAAAACATCACTGTCTGGCATCATATTGTGTTTCATATTCACGCTTTAAAAAGTAACGATTGCTTGAAGTAGAAGAAGAAGAAAAAGGGGTTGGGGATAAGCGGCACAGCGGCGTACGGGAGTTCTTGAACGCTACTTGATGTTTGGCTTTGCACAGAGCGGTTCCACGAGTGGAAACGGCGGGGTATGTAAACATGTGCCAGAATGTATCGAGAAATGACAGGCGCTGTCCTCCTGAAGTACTATTGTACTGCTTTTAAAAAAAACTGATCTTGTTTATTTAATTTTTTCTTGTGTTCTCTTACTGCATAATTAGTATATTTCATCTTGGCCCAAGATCACTGCAGGGAAAATCAGAGGCACCCCCTTGCTTCCAAGAAAAAGAAGGGTTTACGTGATAAAAGAGGATGACTGGAGAACACGGGAATGATTTTAAGACTTCAGAGAATACCGGTGTATTTGGAATGTTTCAGTTGTGTGGGAGTAGGTGAGAGGATTTTTGTCAGTATTTGAAATAAACTTTTCCATTAATACGATTTCCTTGTTATTTTTTGTTGGATGTTAGATCTTACACATAAAGGATGTGCTGAAAGGCGAAATACCTCCATCTGACCACCAGGGGGAAACAACCATGTATTTCTAGCACGTGACCCTTTAACAGAGAGATCGAGAGTTGGCTTTTTCCATCATTCCTAACAACTGGAAAGTTCTAGTAAAAGCATAAATTGACATGTCTCAGACCGGGGTCGACAAGAAGTCTGGCGCCTTACAGTTAAGTAAATGGGTCAATACACCCTTATGTGAAATATAAAGGTTATGTTTGATGTGTGTGTAATGTGATATATATATATATATATAATAAAAAAATGTTGGCCATTGACACTGGGTCATAACAGCCATTTATTGCAGTATATAAATGACACATCAGTGCGGCCTACACTGAGAGAGTTAGCTGTCATTTATGAAACATAAATATATAACATTGTTATTTATGCCACCAGAACTGCTTTACATAGAAAACATATTTCTAAAATACAATGTCATGGTATAAATGAAAAGATGAAAAAACGAAATGTTATTATAACTTCTATCTCTTTTATTATAAAACATATTCGTGTTGTAATTGTGCCCTTATTTGGGTAGTATTTCCGGTACCGGTACCGCCTTGTCGGTCCGTGGGAACAATCGGGGAAAAATACAAATTATAACCCTTCCTGTTTTTATTTAATTTCGCCTTTAAGAATCACCAGGATTCAGATAAATCTTCTTTTTTGTTCCTCCCATAATTTATTTTATATGCCCAAAAAAAAGAAAATAGCCGTTGGTTTAAAATAAATTCGATGACGTGATGCGCAACGTGATGACGCAGCCATTCCGCTGGATGTCTATGAGAGGGACGCTGCGCAGTCTCACTTCCGCCATGGAGACTCAGTGAACGCACTGATAAAAGGCTAGCTTAATTTTTTTTCAGGACTTAGTCCTAGCAGCGATTCTTTACCACCCCCATTGTAATCTTTTTATTTATTTAAAAGTAACTAACTCGCAACTTTTCAACAACAAAAAATCAAAATGAATATAATTCCAAGCACGAAACGGGCCGCGTTTAAGATGACGGGAGTCATGGGCTGTATTATCCTTCCTCAAAATGGAGGCGCGGAGAGACCCGCGCACTACGGCTCGGTAGATTCCTCCCCGCAGGTCGCCATGGCCTCAGCTAAGGACTCCCGCGGTGCCAACGCGGGGTCCATCGACACACCGAAGCGGCCCAAGATCCTCGGCGTGAGCTCGACTAGCAGCTACTCATCAAAACTGAACGAGGACGCGGACGGCGGCGGCTCGCTGCCGTCCACCCCGGAGCCAGACAGCGAGATCGACGCGTTGGACTCCTCGGCGGGGGCCGCGGTGCTGGAGAACGACACGAGGCAGCTCATGGGCCGGTTCCTCGCAGACTTTACCGGACTTTCGAAAGCCCAGTGGCACGAAAGCAGAGAACTGACTACGATGAAAAGGGTCGTGAAAGACGTTTTGGAGAAGCATAGATACGCGTACAATGGTAGGTAGTGAGGAGTGAGTGTGTCTGTTTGTGTGTGTGTGTGTGGGGGGGGACGGGGGGGGGGGGACGACATTAAGTAACTGATGGCTGTTCATAACCTTCACCTTTATTTATTTACATTTGATTTCACTTTACGTTTACAGTTAAAACAAATTCATAACTTAAAACCAATTACACTGGATGTACATTTACTTAATGTTACTTTAAATGTACCATCATCATAGTTATTTGACCCCCCCATGCCTTAATGTTCCCTGTTTTTTCTTTTAGGGATGATCAACAAATTGTCATTGGATGACAGAAATGAAGACACAAGCTTTGTCAGAGAAGTAGCCAAGAGCCTCTTTGCGGACGGGACCACAAACTGGGGCCGCATCGCCAGCCTGGTGGCCTTTGGGGCCGTGGTGTGTCAACACCTGAAGGAGAAGAACCGGGGGAACTGTGTGGAGCTGGTGGGCCAGGAGATCTCTACGTACCTGCTCTCTGACCAGCGGGACTGGCTGGTCAAAAACAATGCATGGGTGAGTTGTGACTAATGGCTGCATGACAGGATGCAAGGGGGTGTGGAGGAGGAATAACTGGTTGCGTAACAGCTTTCATTGTGCAACACAAGATTCCCGTCCAATATATTTATATGATCTTTTCCAGGATGGCTTCGTCGAATTCTTTCGGGTCGCCGACCCAGAGTCCACAGTGAGGAACACACTCATGGCCGTCGCTGGATTTGCTGGCATTGGGGCGACACTGGCCCTGTTGATAAGGTGAATCTTTGGACACTCAGAGACATTATTTTCAATCGGTGGACGACAAGTCCAACCTTTCCTCCTACTTTTTGAAAATGGACTTTGATGGACATACCTTTCCTGGGCTCCCTGCCACTCCCCCCCCCCCGCCCCCCGGCTGCATATAAGCACACCGTCTTTGCTGTTGACAGAAAATGGACGGACTTTTGCCCACAGTGCAAACAATTAGGGTTTATTTAATGTGACATAAATTTATTTTTCTAATAAATGTTTTAAAAAGTGTTTATATGCAAATTAAAAAAACGGTAAGGGCCAGTAAGTTGACCTGATTTTTTGCTTAATTTCCACCTCCATTATGTTTACCAGTTTGACCATGATAATATCATAGTTCCCTGGCTCTAATGGTGTTTTGTAAGTGAGGCCAAAGCAGGAAAGGGAAAGCTGCATCGCCCCAAGTAATGCAAATGAAGTCCATTTTCATATAGTCCATTCATAACCCCTTGATCCTTTATAAGGACACCTCAACCCGAGAGGAGGAGTAGTGGTGGGAAGGATTTGCATTCTGGGTGCAGCGCTACTTCCTTGTTATGAAAATGCACTAGGAGACGAGCTGGCAGAGACATGCAGGACCTTTTGGGCTGAACGACAGCCTGGAAAGTTTGAGTCTGTTGGAGAAGAAACGATCACGGACTGAGTGTTGGGGGAGACTCGGATTGTGCTGGTCGTAGTTAAAGAGAGGAGGAGGGAGGGTGATATTGTTCCTCCAGAGAATGAAAGCAGACGATGATAAATCGCACACGGTCTGGTTGTAAGCTAACAAAATCTGTATAGATTTGAAGCAATAAAAATAACTATTTACACGGCTTGACCTTTTTGATGTCGTCTCACTGCAACGGGGATATTTTTTTTGCACGCGACAGCCCTCGCTCTAAGCACTAACAAGTTGTGACGCCTCCGCACACAAGAGCTCTTGATGTTTATTCACGCCACAGCCCGAGTACTTTCCTAGACATTTGATGAGGATGTGGCAGCCGGAGCCCTCGGCTGCATCCGGATAGTGGCGATGTGTGTAGAGGGGGTGAGGAGGGAGGGGGGGTGGTGGTGGTATCTGCAAGAGAGCTGGTGCACAACAGCTGAATGCAGCAGTACCAGCTAGAATGAGAAACTGGGGTAAAAACAACTGTTCACAACATCCTGAAAACTGCACATTGCTGTCCACTTCCTGGGTTGAAACATTTCAATTCTACCTAGAAACTGATGACTTAATCAGATTTGCATTTTAAGATATATCTCTTTCCATATTTAAACAAATGTGACGTATTTGATTGGGTACTCCTCGGATGCTCGTGTGTCTATTCTGGGTGTGTTTTGCTCTCGCGGCTCTGGACTGTAGCTCCCATCTGGTGCACTCTCTAGTGTAACATTTAAAAACTAGGAATAAAATAATATTTTTGCACTCCTCTTAATCCTAAAAATCTTCAGGGCCTTGACTCTCTAAAAACCTCGATTGGAAGGGGGAATCCTTGGTGATGGAAGCGGGGCTGCGCCCTTGTTTGTGCAGATCCTCCCGTCGTCTCGGGTTACAGGACAAACACGAGCGGGCTCGTGAGGAAACGGGAGTAGTGGCGATCCATGGCGACGATCCACAGCAGACCTCCCCGAGTCCTCTCCTGTTGGCCCTCCACCGTGGTTACCCCCCCCCCCCCCCTGCACGGTTCATTGTGAAGAACGGGCCGCTCCGCAGTTGGGGGAATTGATGCTGAGGCAATAGCGTCTAGCAGCTTGCAGCACCATCCACAAGTGGATTGCAGGGGGGGGGGACAGTGTCTTGGGGCTGAATATGCAAAGTGTAGTAAGTCTTTGAACAACTCTGTTGGTATTGGAGCCATACATGCATTATTTGATCCTCTACCTAGTATTTTAAAGCCTTAATGGTGCCAATATATCCATCAGGATGGAGAGTCTTCATCTTTAGGGCCTCAATAATGTCCGTAATAGTGAAAATGAAACTATCAGCTGTCAACGGGCTATTTACCAGGAGATTGTTAGGCGTTGCCAACTCTGGTGAGATGGTCGAGTCATCTTTCAGAGCAGCGGCAACCTGACAACTTGATAAGGAATTTGTTTGCAACATTTTTCCTTCAAGACGAGACGGAACTCTAGGTTTTTGTTTCGTCGTTTGTACGCCGTCAGCATCGCGGCTCTAAACTGGACCGCTCGGCCAAAGGTGAACACATTCCTGTCATGGGATAGTTTTCAAGGAGTGGTTCTGCAACTATTGTTTGCACACATACTTAACATTTGAGTACTGCAGGCAGTATTGATCGTGTTCATATCTTAGCTGCCCAGCCCTGACGATACAAAGTGCGAGGCAGGGCCAGATCTGCTCTGATTACGTGACCTCTTTGGAGTTTCTGAGCACGAAGAGAACATTTTCATTCCATCTTTTTGGGGATTTTAAAGGAGCTTTTGGGTTTATTTGCAGACGTTTTTTAAGGGCCTCTGGCTTTCTGCGGGTTTCATCTAGGAAGTCTCTTATTGACTTATTTAAAACTTAAACAAATGGCTCCGGAGCTCGATTAAAAACCTCATTTCGTCAAGTCGTCATTTCTCAACGTTTTCTTCCTTACCACATAAAACCACTCCGCTGCAGTTTGTAACTTGAGCTTTGAGGAACAGACTTTTTTTTTTTTCTCTTCAGTTGGTCGGAGGCCTCTCCACTTCCCCGTAGCAACAGCCCGCCCCTTGATTTAAAAAAAAGCAACCTGTTTCTGGGAAGTCAGCTGACTTACACGTTTAAGGGAGTTACTCGGCAGATGCTGCGAATATTTTGAAATGCTGGCCCCCGAAATGCAGAGATAGTGGAGGTGAAAGGGAAGCAGGATGTGGTGAAGTGTTTAAAGGCCTTTATCAAAAATAATAAAGTAAAAATGCACAGACTAATCAAGTCCTGCGACATCCCAGATGTTACTAGAGCTGCTGCACTGGGAAAGAACTCCAATCTGTTAAATGTGCAGTGTGTATATATTGCACACTGCACTCATTACATGAGCTGTGTTTAGAAAATGCATCATCGCTTTAGGGGAGCCATGTTTTTTCAGGGCTTTTGCACTAAAAACACACTTCAAATCATTAGAAAATCTATATATTAGTATTTAAAGGCAGGGTTGGTCCTTTTCTCCCCAAAAACGTTTTATATTTTGCTAGAAATGATTGCATTCTGTCCACAATCAATGAACACTAGTTTTGACTGACGCATCATAATAAAAACTTTTAATGAAACGTGACACAGCGTGCAAATGGAGTGATGTCATTGTCCATGTGTAACTGTTGGGAAGCGTCAATAAGGAATTAAAAGTCACGGCTTGCAATCTCGTCCCAAAAAGCAGACTTTGTTTGCATATGTCATCTCTGAAAACAAACCCTGCACACGCGCCTCTTTTTGAACTCCACACAAGTCCTCCACTCAGTCCTGCGAATATCTCTAAATGGACGTTCTCCCGTTTGATGTAAAGCAGACGGAGGCGGAGCTTCTTCTGCCATCGGGGTCACGTCGTCGCTCGCCCGTTTGCTTGCTTTCTGAACTGAAAATCATGCGTGTCAAATATTTACTCGCGTGTGTAAATATTAGTCAACGCAAAGATGAGAAAATAAAAAAAGTTCAAAAGAAAGATCGGTTCATATATTTCTTTGGCCTTCTGGGACATCTTATAAACCCAGTGGCTGATGAATTGCGCAAATATTATGTGATAAGAATCAACATGGTCTTTAGTTCTGTCCTCATTTTAAAGAACATTTTGTCCAAATGCCTCAACCTTGTCTCTCTCTCACCCAAGGAGAACATGTTTACTGGCCCCAGGAGCCGGTTGATGTCGGGACGGTATCAAAGTAGAAGAGTCTCTTTAAATAGACGCTCTTCCTCCCGTTCATCGCGTCTAAACTCTGACCTTGTGGCGTCGCGGGATACTTATCGCCTATCGAATTCAATCCGCCGGGCGACGTGTCGTGTTCTTTCCTGAGCCGAGTCATCCTCAGTCTTTTGAAACTCAATTCTTTTGTCTGTCGCCCACAGAGGCGTATTAATAGACCTGCAGTTGTTCTCCGCTTTTAGAGTTCTATTTGAAGTAGAAGTGTGTTTTTCTTTCTTCTTCTCTCACTCCGTTGTGAGTTTTCATGAACGAGCGGTCCATTGATCGCGCGGTGTCCTGGGAGCCTGTGGGTGACCCTGCAGCAGGTCACTGGAGGCTCCCCATGTTTTGTGTCACAGAACAGTTTGGAGTGATGTACCCAGCAGAATAAATAAATATGCCCAGCTTATTATAGACGGGAAAGGAAGTAGGAGGACATTTGTTTAAATAACAAATACCGAGCCCCAGGAGTGTACAGTGGCACACGTTCAGCTGTCTTTACCCTGCGATCAAGACTAAATGTCTACGTTCTTCTTCCTTCTTTATCCAGTTTGATATGAAGAAGACAAAATAAATGTACTCTGAATTTCTTTGCACGGACTCAATCATGGACAATGAAAAGAGCATATCTTTGTTTATTTACAGAAAAAAAAGATGTCACGCATATACACATATTTCGTACTTACATTTCTGCTGATGAAACCTGAATCAGAGGGAGACTGATGCTCAGTCGTCCTTCAAACCAGAGGATCGGCGGTTTGATCCCCTGGTGGTCAGTGAGAGAATGCAGCTTTAAAATATGAAGCATATACTTCTATACAACCAGAGGAGTCGTCCCCTAGTGGTCAGTTGAGATAATGCAGCTTTAACACATGAAGCATAGACTTCTATACAAGCAGATAAGTCGCCCCTGGTTGTCAGTTGAGGTAATGCAGCTTGAACACATGAAGTTTAAACTTCTATACAACCAGAGGAGTCGCCCCTGGTAGTCAGTAGATATAATGCAGCTTGAACACATGAAGCATAGACTTCTATACAACCAGAGGAGTCGTCCCCTAGTGGTCAGTAGAGATAATGCAGCTTGAACACATGAAGCATAGACTTCTATACAACCTGATGAGTCACCCCTGGTAGTCAGTAGAGATAATGCAGCTTGAACACATGAAGCATAGACTTCTATACAACCTGAGGAGTCGCCCCCTGGTGGTGAGTAGAGAATGCAAGTTTAAAGTGTTTAGTTGTGAGCGACGGTAGTTTTGTATGAGGCAGGATCAACAGCGTCAACATTTAAAGACATGAAGAAAATGTAAAAGATCTAAACATTTTCAAGCCGAAGCCCCATCACACCTACAGAACGCCTGCTTAAGTTTAAAAAAGAAGTGGTTCAGATAATCGGAATACCCGACCAGCTGCTTATCACCACATGTTCGACAGTAACCAGTTATTGGCGTGCCAGTAAGCGGTCTCAGATTTCCTCCCTCAATCAGTCCTCTTCTGATCACGTAAACGCAACGAGCAACTTGTACTTTGAGTTTTTAAAAAAAAGTAATTTTAAACACGTAGATAGCCAGAGCAGGTATACAGATTTCGACATTTTTGCCTCCTCTCTCTCTGTTGGCGATACGGTTGTCCGCGAGCTACGAAACTGGGTCACAAACATCGGAGATGTAGGTCACCTATTTCTTCTTCCTGGCCCTCTGAACCGTACGAACCTCCTGCGTCGAGTGTTTGCAGAAGCATCGAGGCTTTCTCTTTCCGTCGACTCCTGTGAATTCTGGGTCAAGCCCGGGCATGTCTGACCTCGGCGCTCCAAGGCTTGATGTCGTTACGTCTGGACAGACCGTCAGGCGGGGTCTGCGGGGTCAAGCTGTCGTTTGCAGCTCGTCAGCCCTCACCTTTCTGTTTGGAGACCAGGTGACGGTGGTTTTCTCTGGAAGCTTCCAACGTTCCACGTGACAATCTGTGGAGTTCAGTGGTTCAAACGCCATTGAACCGAGCTGAAAGGGCCAATGTGTGTTCTTAAAAAACCAACAACGGTCATCTGTTTGTGCGGTCCTTTTGGAGAATCACGTGGCTGCAGAAATGCGTATGACCTGGAGTCATGCATCGGAGGGTCACATGTTTTTTTGTTTTTGTGGCCAATGGCGACGGCTGAATGGATGACTGTGTTGAAATCCTTGTATCAGCTGGAGAATGACTCTTAGAGAAGTTCAAGGGATGACCTCATTGCCAGCAGGGTAATGACCCCCCCCCTCCAGCCCCCCTGTTGAGGCTGTGATCAGCGCTCGGTCAGCAAAAGATGAACCCTTTTTCTTTTTTGGGGGGAAATGAATCACGTCGGTGCATCTCCCGGGATGAAATGTCACGACTCGGGCAAAACCACAGGATTGTTTTTTAAGTTGTCGGGCAGATTGCCGCGCTGAAGGCAAACGCAACGACTCGTATCTTAAAAATGGCCAATCGGACCTTATTCATGTGGGATTCGACGACATTATTCGATCTTCAAGAGCGTTCTTTGTGTAAACAGAACATTCACAATATCTGAGTCAACGAGGGTTTTTAACGTCTTTCCTGAAGACCACTCGCAGATGCAATTATTTGCCCTGTGTTTTTTTACTTTGGAAGGAATTTAGGTTCTTTTCCGCTCCATGGAAAGGGTACCAAAAATAAAACAGAAAATTCTTTCTACGCTTCAACTCAAAACATTTTCATTATGTTTTTATTTGTCTTTCCCAGAGAGAAAAAGGTGTCTGGGGTGGTTTTAACAATCCAACCGCCTGCATTTGAAATAGTATTAAGGTCAAGTCTGGCACCAGAACGGTTTAATTTAACTGGTAAATGTACATTGCTGACATCTGGTCGTTAACTTGTTGGCTCTTTTGCTTCATTTGTCACGTTTAAGTGGAACAAACTCTCTGACCAGATTAACTTGATCTCGTTAACTTCACCTCATCGCTGTTGCATGCTGACGGTAAAGGATTGTCGGCAGCTCGCTGTGTGATCAGCCCTCGGCCAAGATCAATATCTCAGTTGTTTACCAGCGTGACAGACAGCCGACGAGGAAAGATTACAATCATCTCTCACACCTTCCTTTGATGCTCAATAACCACAAGGACGGGCGTCTGGGGAAACAAAAGACTTAATTGTTGGTTATTAGACGTGATTAAATTGAAACAATAGCTGAAAATTTAAAAAATAAACATTTCCCATGCATTGTTGAAACCCCTTTTATGATGTTTGTGTTTTTTATGTGTTTGGCTGGATTGTGTTCAAAGATCCGACAGCGACGCAAACTGAATCCAATTATGTCGTCTAGGCTTCCATTTCAGCTCCACCGAGCAATTAATTGTTTTATTTTAACCTCTCGCCAGCCAACCGATATCAAGCCAAGACGCCAAGAAGCCTTGCTTTGTTTCTCCGGAGTTGGTGAACCAGACAAATAAAGATTTAATAGTTAAAAGACGAGAAAGCAGAGTCCAACTGGAAGTCTCTGCTTGATTATAAACATTTAGATATAAGAGTGCGAGTATGATATCGTGAAAGCTCACAGAGGCAAAGTCCCGCCCTTTCAGGTGAACAATTACGGGACTCGATGTTGGAAATGTCTGTATATATATATATATATATATATATATATCCTGTTTAAATTCTGCAATGAATTGCCCATGTGTTTGTCAATTTCAAAGATAATTTTGCGTGTCGAGAAAGTTTGTTGTCATAAAACCATTGAAGTAAAATACAGTCAGACCCAAGAGAAGTGAAGGAAGAGCTTTGTTTGGCCCTCCCATAACATTTGTCTGAAAAAGGATCAAAACAGAGTCCCAGACGTCGTTGTGTTATATATTTCTTATCACAAGCATTCCTCCGTCATGTCAATAATAACGCCTGCATTACCCATAATGCAGCGTGACTGGCATGGATTAAATCGGAGATTGAGATTCGATCGTTTGAGGCAGTTTATCAGAGTTCAAAACCCGTAGCCACACACAGATTTTTTTTAAACAACTTTTCTACATGCAGTGTAGCACTCCACAAAACTTTGATGTGTCAAATTAAGTGAACTAGTGTGAAAAAAAAAGAAAAGTAAAATGAGAAAAAAAATGTAGCTAACTTTCATCCACAGTTTTTAATGCAACTTCATCAGTTGAGATTGTAGTTTCAACCTCATTTCTTATACTGTTAACCAAGTAACTATCTTATCTCCTTTTTTTTTTTAAAGGTGTATTTTATTATTATAGTTGGGGTACGTTTACGACCTACAGCTCTGTGCTATCTCGGATGAGTAGACCATAAATCCACCAGACTGGAGGACGGGGGTTTTCAAATACATTTCTTTCTCTGAACATCAAACAAATTTTCGCTAGAAAAAAACCTAACTGTATCTTAGAAGTGGAATGAGGTCTGCAGACCACTGTCAGAAAGCTAGGTGTTCTCCAGGCTGGTAAATGATCTACTCAGCAGATGAAATGACTGTCTTCAGCCCGTGGTTCCCCTGTTGCATTCTACTCAAACCTTAAAAAAATACAATTAAGGGCTTTTCTACAAGCGTTGCTATTGTTTTGTCTCAAGGCCTTTCTGTGAATTTGGGTCAGGGCTGAAATCTTTCATCCTCCCCCGTGGATGACGATATGGGGTGGGGGTTACGGCGCAGACAAAATAAACTCTCAGCTGATAACCAAAGACAACAAAGAGGCCTGCTGCCCTCATATTACCAGAAAAAAAGCTGTTTGGTTAAAGTGTTGGTTCAATCCAGTGTTTTTAATCCTCCTAGAATTCAATCGAAGTTCCGATAAACCAGCTAAGTGGTTTAGCAGTTTAGGAAACGGGGTCCATAAAGGACCCGTGTTCATTGTTTGAAGTTCCTTTTGAGCAACAAGGCTGCGGATATTCAACAAATGTCGTGAAAATGATAAAACCCACACTGAATGTCTCTCACCTAACGCATATCTGAAGCCAGAGCCGGATGTTTGTTATTCGTCTGCACGAAAAGCTCCAGTTTTATTTTGACTCTCTCACATCTGGCTGTTCGCAGTAGCTGTATACGAAAATAAAGGTTCCTTAAGATCAGCATATCACACTCAAGTAAACCCACTGCCGTGGTATTTTACTTAAAGCTAAGTATTTCACGATCTTTTCCTAAACCTTAGTAAATCACAATCTTTTCCTAGACCTTAGTATATTATATCACGATCTTTTCCAAAACCTTAGTATATCCCGATCTTTTCCTAGACCTTAGTATATCCTGATCTTATCCTAGACCTTAGTTTATCACGATCTTTTCCGAGACCTTAGTATATCCTGATCTTATCCTAGACCTTAGTTTATCACGATCTTTTCCTAAACCTTAGTATATCACGATCTTTTCTGAAACCTTAGTAAATCACAATCTTTCCTAGACCTTAGTATATTATATCCCGATCTTTTCCAAAACCTTAGAATATCCCGATCTTATCCTAGACATTAGTTTATCACGATCTTTTCCTAGACCTTAGTTTATCACAATCTTTTCCTGGACCTTAGTATATCACAATCTTATTCTAGACCTTAGTATTATATCACAATCTTTTCTTCGACCTTAGTACCTCACGATCTTTTCCTAGACCTTAGTATATCACAATCTTTTCCTAGACCTTAGTCACAATCTTTTCCTAGACCTTAGTATATCACAATCTTTTCCTAGACCTTAGTCACAATCTTTTCCTAGACTTTAGTAAATCACAATCTTTTCCTAAACCTTAGTACATCACGATATTTTCCTTAACCTAACTCAGTATTTCATTATCTTTTCTTAAACCTAACTAAGTTGTTTCCTGTGAAGATGGAGGTTTAGGGTTTCCTGCTGAAAATAGTCCCCAATAAATGCCCTTTTTACTCCTTTACACCATCTTTTTTTAATGAAGACTCACATTAATGACCAATTTTTACCTTCGCATTGAAAATGCGGAAGGTTATGTTTTGATCGCTATGTATTTATTTGTATGCGTGTTATTCGCATAAGTCAAAAAGTATTACACCGAATTGCATGAAATTTAGTGGGATGAGTGGTTATTATCCGGGGACCATTTGATTAGATTTTGGGATCGATCGGGTCAAAGGTCAAGGTCAAGGTCATGAAAAGGTCAACATCTCATTTTGACCATAGCGCGATCAATTTGTATTCAATTGGCATGCAACTAATGCCAAAATGTTCCTAATTCAATGCCCAATCTTGTGATATGCGAAGGTATGCGCTCTACCCAGTGCCCGTTCTAGTTAAAGATGTGTTACCAATCGCAATAAGAAAAAATCTTATTTAATCCCTTTAATGCATTTTTACTTATCAGTTTATTAAAAAATAAAGTTATCAATATATTCTCACTTGAATTGATCTAGTAAACACTGAAGGGCTAATGCGTCGGTTTTAATGACCGCTTCGCAATAAAACTATCATCTAACAATGTAATGTTTTTATTGGTTAATTATGGGGAATTTTAACTGAATAAAGATTATTTATAATGCTGTAAATTCCGCATACTTCATAGAGACGGATCAATAGATGAAAATGTATGAAGAGGGAAGTGCCAGAATTTCCACGGGGCCAAACATGTGGTATTAACAGGAAACCGTTAAATCTCACCCGTTAATATATTTCTTTCTTTCTAAATGAAGCCAAAGCTTATCCGGGCTGTAAATCCGATCAAGGGGGCAAAGTGTGGGATCAAACTCCCTGAGAAATGACTGCGTCGACGGTGGGATTATCGTGTTGAGTGGACGTAAAGCAATTATGACGCATCAGTATCGGTCAACTAATTTGACCATTGACATGCTTCTCAGATTAGAGGTGTGTTTGCTTATCATTAAAAAAAATAAAGATCTAATCATCCTCCCTGTAGATAGGAGAACGAATCTTAGAAAATTATATATATATATATATATATATATTTGTTCAACACAAGCTCACCAAAGGTATAAAGTCAGAACTATATTCAAGAAGCCCCCAAGCATACCCTGCTTTATGGTCTGTTTGACTCTAAATGGGACCATAATTTACTAAATGAACTTCACGCTGTCCTGAAGAAGACTTGAAACTAGAGATTGAGACCATAAACTCCGGTTTACAAAGTTTCCTGAGGTGATAAATCGTCACTTGGCAGAACCGGAGGTCGCTCCCGTGTGAAGTCCGACGCCGTTCATGTTATCGGTCATGGAAAAAGTTCATATTGGCTTTCACACGAGCACCTGAAGGTCGGTGTTTACTTCCCACGCACAGAGAAGCACGTGACCTTTTTGAATTCTCGTGTGTACTTTGCGAACAACAATAAAACAATCGCAGCTTACACCACGGAGCTGCTATCCGGTGACCCGGCAGCGTGAAACGTCCACATGCTTTGTGTGCTGCGTCATGTGATCCGAGTCCTGCTTGTCCAGGAGCCGCGGCGAAGCGTTTCTTCATCTCGCCGACTCAAAATGTTTTGTTATGTACAGATTTCAGTTCCGTCCTCCTTTCATCCAACGTTCCCATAACACGTCTCCTTGTCCGAGGGAACTAGGAAGTCGGTGGAATGAAACCCAGTTCCCCATGTGAGGCGTGAATGAGTGTCGTGAGCTTCCTCGTGACAGCTGTGTGACGAAGACGAAGAGTTGCAGAAGTCGATGGGGAAAAAAAGAGGAAATTGTTCCAATTCTAACGCAGACTAATTGATTTAAATTTTAGTTTAATTTGTTTTTTCCTTCGCTCCAGTTGTGTGCCTCATGTAAACACAAAAAAAAAATGGTCACAAGTTGCCCAAACAAAGATGGCTGCCAAATGGGTTTGTGACACTTTGAGGAGTTTTACTTTTGATTTTCTCTAAAACAGTGGCTGAAAGGAATAGTGAGACGTTTTGGGATGTTTATTCGCTCTCTTGTTGAGTTCGATGAGAAGATGGATACCACTGGTGATCTGGAGCAAGGGGTGGTTAGCGTAGCTTAGCATAAAGACTGGAATCAGGGGGAAACCGCTAGCCTGGCTCTGTCCAAAGTAGAAAGATCTTACGCCACTTCCATGTATATTTGAACCCAAACCACATGTTTATTATCTCAACTTAAATAAGTAGTTCTGTTGCCTCCAACCTAACTCTGTTGTTTCCTGTGGAGGCGGATGTTTACTGACGTACGCTAGAAGCGTAAATCGACACTTTTACTGGACTTTCATAGGAAAACTCGAGACTCTTTGGTAAGATATCAAACATTGAGGATATACGTTGCTCTGATCACGATATCATGAACACATCAGAGTAGTTGTTGACATGCTGAACAAATGCTACCTGCTGATTTTGTTCCCTTTTTATATTTAAATGTTTGACGTCGAGAACATTTGAGTGTTTATGTTCGTACTGGAACAACTGAAAGTTTATCGGAAAATGTTACTTTATCGGGCTTTAATCAACAGCGTCCAACTCGTGACCGCATGCGGGTAAACAGTCCTGTTCACATTCTTCTGCCCCCAAACACACACACACACACACACACGTGCCTTCAAGGACAGAAAGTGAATGCCACGCAGGCGGTGATGTCATTCGACTCGGCTATTTAAACATTTATGAGCAGAAAGAAGTCTTCAAACCCGACCGCCGGAACTGTTCAGTCACTTGACACCCGACTATAGGGGTGTGTAGGAAATGATATGGATATAGAATTTGAGAGTTACAAATCACCCGACGATGGAACGTGTTTATTTCTCGTAGCGGTCGATCGTAAAGGGGCTTGGACCTCGTGTCCTTCTGAAAGTTGTGCTTCCGATAAAACCCGCGGTTCGGTCACGTGACCTCCGGGTAAGAGAGAGCAGACGAGCTGCAACGAGCGGGTTTGACGTCGAGCCGCCTTTCATGTTTCCTCTGAACCAACGGCGTACTCCAGTTCATGCTCGGGAAGCCGCGCGGGTCAAAGCTGAACCAGGAAGTCTGTCTGAAGGATCTCATGGCGCCTCCCTCTCTTATTGGTGAACTGTGAAGAACGATCACCTTTCGTGTTTTCTCTTGTGACAAAGTCTGAATGTTTCATTGTTGTGGGTTTGTTCCCGGGTCCCTTCAGAAGATACAATCGTTCTGTTGTTGAAGCGCACAATGGCCCAAAGTAGAGCGTAAGACTCGAGTTCTAACGCATCGTCTCTCGTAGCAGAAATAAATGTAAACCAAACGCTTCTGCCTCATTCACGGCTTTGTCAGATGTTGGAGGCTTTCTATTTCAAAGTCTTCCTTGATTTTTACACACCAGAAATGAAAAAGGAGCTGCATGCAAACCCGCCCGTCCACGATTTGCTCATCTGTTGCGTTATCCTGCGTGGTGATCACACCCCCCCCCCCCTTGACCTCCCCACCACAACCAAAACACCCGGGTTCACGGTTCTCCTTGAGAAAATAGGTGTCGGCTGAAAATTGCATGGAGTTGAACGCAACACGAGAGGCGTGACGAGCGCCGGTTGAATAATAAACGCGAGAGTCCGACCGATCGAGGACGCCAGGTGAAGGAAGCCCTCCGCAGAGACTTTACAACCCCCCCCCCCCCCCAAAAAAAAACCGGAATCTTTATTCACAAGCCGCATACGCGGATATCTATTCCCGTGTATCTCATTTCCTATTCCGTCTCCGGTGACTTCAGGTGTGTTTGCGTAGGCAGGTATTGTGTTTGTTGTATTGCAGAGAGCTAATATTTGGGAGTGCTTTTACGCTCCGGGTGGGGGAAACCCATCTGGCGGAGAAAGCAACACACTTGTTTTTTACACTTTACGGCCAGTTTAAAAAATAAAAAAACCCGAGGAGATTCGCTTGCATATGAAAATAAACCGTGACGAAAAAAATTTCGCATTATCTTTACATCGTGCACGCCGGAAACCGGCAACACACCTGATGCCTGTCACCCAATCGGAGGAGAGACATCAGAGCCGGCCGGCCCCAACAGGTGTGTGTCGACAGAACCTCAGGTGTCTGTCACATGCGTGTAGGGGGGAGCTTACACGAGCTCAGTGATCCAAGGTGCTTCTAGGCTTGACTTAATGTCCAGACCCCCCCCCCCCCACACACACACACACACACACACATACCAACCCTGCAGAGTACAGAAAAACAAGAGCTAAGCGTGAAGGAATGCAGATAGTCCTTCACTGGACCCTGAAGAGGCAGCGGCGGGGTTGACGTTCTCTCCATCGCGCTCCGGTTGGCTACCGGTTTATCTTCTCGAAGTTTTCACCCGATTGCAGAATCGGAAAAGAATGTGTGAAGCGTAACCAGTTGGAGGTCCCAGCGGTCAGCTTGAGAAACGGAGTCGTTTGGGGAGCAAGATCACGGAAACGCAGTCGCGAGCTCTCTCCGTCTGCAACACACAGATCCTCGTGGAGATGTGCAGATGTTGTGCCTGCATGGTTATCGCGATCGGATATCGGAGTCCGAGGCGGGTTCCTCGGGCCCGATCGCGTACGGATGCGATTTGCTTCCTGAACTTAGTTTCTTTGTTTGTTGGTTTTCTTTACGCTATCGCCGCTATCATCGCTATCTTGAGTTTCAGTCACTTCCACATACGTTTTTTTTCCTCCCGTCTGCAGCGTCGGCCCCCACGGAGTGTTTTTACACTGCTTTACTTTCAAAATAATACCAAACATCTCACACGTTCGGGGTTTTGAGTTTAATACCCACGAACCTCTGCCTCACTTAATTAAAAGGAGTCTGCGGACGAGGGAAATACACGTCTCTGTTTGGAAAACGTGAGGCCGTGTTTGGCCGTCTCCCCACATTCTTTCACTACTCGCCCACGCTCTTAAAGAAACAGCGCTCGGGTTTCATGTTTTTTTCTTCTTCTCTCGACGCTCTTAGACAGAACCTTTGGGCCTTTGCCTCGTCTGATCAGAGCGGCTGTGTTTCCGTGATGTTCCCCCGGCCCGGGTTAAGCCCGTCCAACGCCTGCAGGCGTGAGAAAATAGCTGATTAAATGAATGTGACTTTTTAAAACAAACTGATTCATGCACATTAACTGATAAACTCCTGTCTACAGCTGTTATTTACTACCGTGGAATTCACAGTAATCTCCTGTAGAATGTGAGGTTCACACACTCCAGCCAGGCCTGCTAGTAATGTGTGTGTGTTTCTACGGCATTGCTATTATAATCTAAATTAACCGTTAGCGTAAACTACCGAAAAATTTTCTTCGTAGTCATAGTTCGTCCTTTCCGATAAAACAAATATTTTTCCAGCCCTCTTTTTCACGGCAGCGCGTTCTCACTCCGTGCTGCCTTCGACAAACTCCCGTTTGAACCAGTCAGCGCCGCCGTTAGACCGACGGGTCAGAGGGTCAAGCAAAAAAATAAACTTTTACCCAGAAGACAGCTGTTCGCGTCCCCCGCCGTTTAGTCACTTCGCCGTAATTCATTTACATTAGTTCCGTAACAAATGTAATAATTTTACGTGAGAAACGTGATTGCTATATCGGCGCACTGGTCAAGCGGCGGTGTTTTCTTTAGTTGAAGAGCCATTAAAAAGGCAAACTCATGCTTCCCCTTTGTCCTGCTCTCTGGTTTGGGAGTGAGTCAGGTGGCGTCCGTGTAAAAGCGTTGAAGCTAGCGCCGCGGTCACGAACTTTGTCCCCGAGCCAAGTACGGAGCGTCCGGCTGAACAGGAAGTGGGTGACCTCATGACCACGTGGCTGTGGTCTGGATCGGCTGTGCGTTCCACCGCTTCTGCTGCTTCAGGTCTCCCTGTGGCGCTCGCTTCAGCAGCATTTTAAATGAGTTTCATTTCCTCCGCTTCTCGTGTTCCCGGTTCCACCAACGAGAATGAATGAATGTGACTCCACGTTATTGTCTGCGGTCCCTCGCCCTCATCGCCACGGCAGCAGACACTTTGGACCACATGTTCTTCCCCTCCCTTCATCTATAAACTGCCAAACGGCGATGTGGTTTATCGTGCGTCTCGACAACCCCCCCCTCCCCCTCCCCCACCGCCAGCAGCAGCCCGTCTATCAGCTGATTGTGTTTGCTTCCTCCTCTATTAACATTTTTACCTTGTGGTGCATCTGAAAGACCAACTCACAAGAGCAGGCTTGTCTTTGGCAAAGTCGTATACCTGTAAAACGCCCCTTTAGCACACAGCGCCCCCTTTCATTGCTCTGCCCCCCCCTCACACACACGCACACACACTTTATTTTATTTTTGCAGTGTTTCTCACGAGCGAGCTGCAACTCTCTTTTGAGGGCGCAGCGGTTTGCGGCTGCCTCGGGAGGAGGAATCTGAGGAATGCCGATCAGGCCGTAAGAGACGTGGCAGACCGGGAACACCGAGTGCCGATGTGACTCCCCCAACGAGCACCGGGTCGAGCGCTCTGCACTGCGCGTCGGTTCGGAGGCTATTCGAGGCCTCCGAAACGGGAAGAGCGAGAGCTTCCACTTCGGCCGTGGCCTTTGTCCCCGCTGGTTGACTTTGAAAGCGCTGCACTAAAATAATAAATAAATAAAAAAGACAATGGATAGGCGAAGCCGCCAGCTGCTGGATGTGCAACCGCCGGCAGCGCCTCCAAAGTCAAGATCCAACCTGCTTATTAGAGCCACTCGGGCTTCGGTTTTTCCAGTTTTCCTTTTGTTTTGGGGAAACGTGTGTGTGTGTGTGTGTGTGTGTGTTGTGACCGAGGCAGCAGAGGCTCCAGTCAATAATGTTCCCACGCATGTCTCTGGAAATGTGAGGACCGTGGAGATAAACAAAGTCAGATGACTGGAGGTGGGGGGGGGGGGGGGGACACCATGACAACATGACAACATCTCCCAGTGCACATAACTCAGAAGTCAACCAGCAGCTGATGCACTTTTTACCTCTGGGATTAAGTTCACTTTCAAATGTACGCTGCGCAAATACAAAATACAATTTTGTACACGTATTGCGTCAGTGCAAATATGCAGCAGCAGCTCTTCGCCATGTAAAGATACTGTCGGTGTTTCCTGCGAAGAGAAGGAAGTCTTCCTCTATCTGTTGTCAGAGCTGCTCCTCGCATTGTTTACATAGCTTCACATGCTTTTAGTGCCTGTTTGTGCATGTGAGCGTGGCCCGCTGGCTAGTTCACAGCTCTGTGACGCTCACTTGGTAAAACCCTCGTGTTTCCCAACGTCTGTATCGACGCTGGTATCTTGTCACTTCAATGTATCCTTCACGGCTCCACGGGTTTCAGTCAACTATCAGAAAACAATATATATATATATATGTTTATATATGTATGCAGTATATATAGATATATAGACTACCAGTCAAAAGTTTGGGGTCACTTTGAAAAGAAAAACACCTTTCCCGACCTTTGTTTACTGATCCATTCGACTTGACGGCCGCTGTGACTGCAGCAGCTGCAGCCTGCGTGATAACCAGAGGTGTGCCTCTTCCTGGAAGACAACACAGGGCGGAATAAAAGAAAGGGAAAGATATCAAAAAAAGTCCACGCTTGTAATTATAAAAAGGCTATAAAAAGCCTCTTAGCATTTTAGCTCAAGCTGAGTTCCTCAAATAAAGATCCCCTGTCAATCAAACGGCGCAGTGACGTCCATTTCCAGTCTTTTTATATGAAATTTCCCGCAACTTCCATGAGCGTCAGAAGAATCCCCACCTGACTCACTGCAATATATATATATAGGTATATGTATATATATACATATATATATAAGTGTGTATATATATGTGTTTATATATGTATATAATATATATATATGTGTCTATATATATATGTGTGTGTATATATATATATTATATATATATATAATGTGTATATATTATATATATATATAATGTGTATATATATATATTAGGGCTGTGAAACGATTAACATTTTTAATCGGGTTAATCACAGGTTTTTGTGGATTAATCATGATTAATCACATATTACCGATATTCTCGGTATATTTTGTGAGAACATAGAGATTTATGACAAAAGACGGATGTATACTGTTAGTGCCATTTTCCATATTGTAATTGTAATTTAGACTCAGATTTAGATACTATATTATTTAGATTTGTTCGTTATAGTGATTGCATAATTGTATGTTATAATTTGCATTGTTTAGAATAATCAGGTGAGTTGTGACGTATTGAGCTCGCGCATTGATATATCAACGGGCGGACTTGTTTCACGTGCTCCAGAATTCAGTAAAAAGAACGGAGCGAACTCACTGTTTTCTACCGTTGTTGAAATACATTACACGCGTAGACTCGTTCTTTCCGTTTAAGAGTGGTAAAACTAATGGAAATGTCAAGAAACATCTACCGATGACACGAAGGGAGTTTTAGCCGCTACATTAAGTAGAAAACAGTCGCCGAAGGCGAGAGAAGATCATCGTGTTGCCGACGAAGGAAGCTAACCAGCTAAAGGGCAGCTAGCGCCGATGACAAGGCGGTGCTGCGGACGACGGGAGCTAGCGAGCTGCGGCGGTGACAACGCCGTGCTGCTAACGAAGGAAGCTAACCAGCTACAGGATTAGCTATCGCCGTCTACAACGCTGTGCAGCAGACCGGATTCGGTCGGCTTCTACGATGATGGATGAGTACACAAAGAACAACATTGAATGAACAAATAAGATGTGCTACGAGACATTGGCCACACAGGACATTTGAAAAAAGTGCTATTGCTAGCTTGTCATACCTAGCCACGAAGAAGCTCGAGTTTATTCTGGAAATAAAGACAGCCCTGGAATCTTTTCTGGAAAGCATTCACATGTTTTGAGGTTAAAGGACTGTCGATCTGGATTTCAGAAGTTTGCAAGAGCTTGCTATAATAAGAGACTTGTCTAACAATAATAGCCAATTGAAATGTCTGATTTGAATGAAACCAGGATGGAAGGAAATGTCGAGCAAGACATTAAAAGAAGGATCAAGTTGACCACAAAGGCCCTAGAAAATAAACTTGATGAACAGATGAAGCTCAGGAAACGTGCATTAGCACGTCTGGTCTCCAAAGCGGAGGAAATAGAAATTCTCATGTTAAATGATTCCAATGCTCTCATCGTGGAAAAGGATCATCTCAGTGATTACTCAAAATTTCTGAATAGATTTACTGAAGTGAACAATGCAGTTAGTGAACTGTTATCTGACGATGAAAGGGAAGCTGACCAGCGGTATTGGAGTGAGCCAAACCTCATGAAGTATGAGAACTTTTTGACTAGTTTGGAGCAGTGGATAATAAAAGCAAGACGGCATGCCGGTGCCGATGGCGAACAGGCCGCTACTGAAAATGCGACCCCAAAGACTGGAGCGACGACACAGCAGGGTGAGTCTGACACTGAAGATGTGGATCCAGACGACAGTGCATCTGCTGTACAAGAAAATCATAGTTCAGTCACCGCACGAAGTGTATGCAGCAGACACTCAAAGTCATCCAAAGCGTCATCTCATGCTTCGTCACTGCGTAGAAACGAGGAAGTTAACCGTGCAGCCCTACTCGCACGCGCAGCCGCACTTAAGAAGAAACAGGCATTGCAGTTGGAAGAGGCTCAAATGAACGCTGAGCAAAGTCAGTTGGAGGCTCAAATGAAAGCTAAGCAGATTCAGTTGGAGGCTCAAAGGAAAGCTAAGCAGATTCAGTTGAAGGCTCAAATGGAGGAGCTAGATGTTGAGACTGCTATCGCAGAGTCCACAGCAAAGCTACAAATGATGGAAGAGTATGATAACATGGACGACGATGGGATGAATTCCTACCTCATCAAGAACATGCCTACAGCAGCGACCATCGAACATCATGCTCCAGATGTCAGACCAAAGTTGACTAGCAGTCTTCGAGTTAGCCAACACAACAGTGCATTTTACCTTCCACCTAGACACAAGTCTCATCATGTGCAAGTAAAGGATGAAAACAACACAAGTACAAATTCCAATGGAAGGCAGGCTGAACTCAGCGAAATGATATCGAACCAGAAGGATATCATAGATACGTTAGTCACACAACAAAGACTAGCTAACTTACCTCAACGAGAAGTCCCTATATTCAGTGGCGATCCTTTCGAGTTCCTGCCATTCCTGAAGGCTTTTGAGCACATCATCCACAGTCGTACAGACAACGATGAAGACCGCTTGTACTACCTACAGCAATTCACCAGCAGTGAGCCAAAGGAACTTGTGAGAAGTTGCCAGCACATGAGCGCACAACAAGGCTACAATGAAGCAAGAAGGCTCTTGACCTATCACTATGGTAATGAGTATAAGATAGCTGTAGCCTATGTTGATAAGGCTCTCAAATGGCCTCAAGTCAAGCCGGAAGATGCAAAGTCACTTCACAGCTTCTCCATCTTTCTCACCGGATGTAACAACGTCATGAAGGACATGGAATATCTCGAGGAGATGAACAGCCCGTGCAACCTGCGGATCGTCCTCTCAAAGTTGCCTTTCAGACTTCGTGAAAGATGGAGAGTCATAGCTTTCGACATACAAGAAAGGGAAGGAAGAAGAGCAAAGTTCTCTGATCTCACGACATACATCAACAGACAAGCTAGGATAGCTTCAGACCCACTGTTCGGTGATGTCAACGAGTACTCGAGCGAAAGAAAAAGGCAGGTCAAGCTTTAAATCTGCCCAGGAGGTGGACCGAAAAGAACCACTGGCTGTGCTACGAGTGTCAAGCCAGGCGAAGGGCGCCTCAGAACCAAGAAAGAACAAGCAGACAAGCAACGCGTTTCAGGAGCCATGTCTGTACTGCAACAACAGACACACCCTGAGCGCATGTTACAAAATAAGAAGTCTGCCAAACAAAGAAAGAATTGAGTTCATTAAAGGAAAAGGACTTTGTTTCGGGTGTCTGACCCAAGGGCACATGGCAAAAGACTGTAAAAAGAGAGACACTTGTGAAATCTGCAGCAAGAAACACCCAAGCCTGCTTCACAGCAAAAGGGACGAGAACACTGACCAAGAGTACAGCAAGCCTGAGAAAGGTCAAAGCTCTACCAGCGGACACTCAGCTCCACAAGAAGACGCGTCAGTCAAGAGGGAAGTCACGGCAGTCACCGGGGCCGGAGGAAATGATTGTGTCCTGTCTATCGTGGCTGTGCGCATCAAATCCAAGAGGAGCAACACGACAATAGAGACGTATGCGTTCATGGACTCGGGTAGTTCCGCTACGTTTTGCTCCGAAAGGCTGATGAGACAACTCGGCGTCCATGGTAAGAAGACTCAAGTGCTACTCCGTACTATGGGCCAGGAGAAGCCTGTGTCCTGCTACGTGCTCTCAGATCTGGAAGTGTGCGGTCTGACAGAGAACAAGTACATAAGCCTGCCAGACGTCTACACCCACACAGACATACCTGTAACGAAGGACAATATTCCTGCTGAGAAGGACTTGGAAAGATGGCCGTATCTGCGTAAAGAAGTACGGTTACCACAGATCGACGCAGATGTTGAGATACTGATTGGAATGAACGCTCACTCTGCGATGGAGCCGTGGAAGATAATCCACAGCCAAGGTGACGGGCCTTACGCAGTAAAGACGACTCTCGGGTGGGTCGTTAATGGCCCTCTCAAGAAACGTGACGATCACCACAAGTCAAGTCACTGCAGTCAAAGGGCTTCAGTCAACAGAATCTCAGTCAGTGGCGTGGACAGCATGCTGTTGCAGCAATACAACCACGACTTTCCGGAGCAAGCCTGCGAAGAGAAGTCAGAAATGTCACGAGAAGACGTTCAGTTCATGAAGTCTGTGACTGAGACAATCAAGAAAGTCAATGGGCACTACAGCATTGGGATGCCTCTCAGAAACAAAAATGTGGTGATGCCAAACAACAGATGTGTTGCCGAGCAACGGGCATCAAACCTGAAAAGGAAACTCGCTAAGAACTCCAGCTTCCACGATGACTACAAGACCTTCATGTCAGACCTGCTGAATAAAGGCTACGCAGTGGAAGTTCCTGAAGACGAGCGCAATCGCAACGACGGCAGAGTGTGGTACGTTCCACATCACGGCGTGATCCATCCACAAAAGGGAAAGCTGCGGGTTGTTTTCGATTGTGCCGCTTCGTTTCAGGGGAAGTCACTGAACGAGGAACTGTTACAGGGTCCGGACCTCACTAATGGTCTGGTTGGAGTCTTGACAAGGTTTCGACACGAACACGTCGCACTCATCGCCGACATTGAAGCGATGTATCATCAAGTAAGAGTTCGTGATGAGGACTCTGATCTTCTACGATTCCTTTGGTGGCCACAGGGGGATCTGAGCCAGCCTCCGCGTGAGTACAAGATGGTGGTCCACTTGTTCGGAGCCAAGTCGAGCCCGAGCTGCGCCAACTATGCCTTACGACGGACCGCAGAGGATGGAAAAGACAGGTCATCACCTGAAGCAGTAACTACAGTATTAGAGCACTTCTACGTCGACGACTGCCTGGTCTCGACGTCCAACGAGAAGAAGGCCACTGCCTTGGCCAAGGACCTCATTGCACTGTGTGAGAGTGGAGGATTCCGCTTGACTAAGTGGTCAAGCAACAGCCGCGAAGTGCTGTCATCACTTCCCGAACAAGAAAGAGCAAAGGAGATCAAGAATCTAGACCTGGACAAGGATGAACTACCTATGGAAAGGGCCCTTGGAGTGGACTGGTGCATAGAATCAGATTCCTTCAAGTTCCGGATCCATGTGAAGAACATGCCCATCACCAGACGGGGTATTCTCTCGGTCGTAAGCTCAATATACGACCCCCTTGGATTCCTGTCGCCGTTCATTCTTCTTGCGAAGACCATCGTTCAGGGTCTCTGTCGAATGAAACTTACCTGGGATGAAGAAATTCCAGAAGACATGGCAAACAGATGGCTCGCCTGGCTGTCCGATTTGAGCCAGTTCACCAGCTTTTCTGTCAGGAGGTGCATCAAGCCAGAGGGATTTGGTCCAGTGATGTCAGCACAGCTGCACCATTTCTCCGACGCTAGCGAGACGGGCTACGGCGTCGTCACGTACCTCCGCACCGAGAACAGCCACGGTCGAGTCCACTGCTCATTTCTTTTAGGGAAATCCAGAGTGACGCCGCTTAAACCTGTCACAATCCCACGCCTCGAGCTCACCGCGGCTACCATTGCAGTGAAAATGGATAAGCTCATGAAGGAAGAGCTTCGGATGGACCTCAAAGAGTCTGTGCTATGGACAGATAGCACCACCGTCCTCCGATACATCGACAACGACGACGCTCGTTTCAAAACATTCGTAGCAAATAGAGTAACGACAATCAGAGAGAACACAAGGCCAGCACAGTGGAAGTATGTCAACACGGCTTCTAACCCAGCTGACTACGCATCAAGAGGAATGAAGGCAGAGCACTTCATGAAGTGTCAGAGCTGGATTGAAGGTCCCGACTTCCTAAACAAGAGTGAGTCTCACTGGCCTGTCCTATCAGAGTTCTCAAGAGTGATAAGTGAAGAAGACGCTGAAGTGAAGCGTATGATCAGCGTGAACATCATCAAGACTGTAGATTCAAGCACAGACCCGCTCTTCAAGCTGATTCATCATTACTCCGACTGGCACAGCCTGAAGAAGGCTGTCGCCTGGATGTTGAGGCTGAAGGAACTGCTTCAAAGTCTGTGCGAAACAAGGAAGAAGTTTGGGTCTCAAGCCCAGTCTTCAGAAAGCCAAGACGCAAGAATTAAGACAGTTGAAAACCACATGCAGAAATGGAAATCTACCCTGAAAGGAACCCATTTGACTGTCAAGGATGTCAGAAGGTCAGAAACTGCGATCATTCAGTTCCACCAAAGTCAAACCTTTCATGAGGAGCTTCACGCTCTGCAGAAAGGTGAAAAGATCAGGAGAAGCAGTTCTCTCGTGAAGCTGGATCCCTTCCTTCAAGATGGGGTTCTCCTGGGTTGGTGGAAGATTGCACCAGGCGGCCTTGCCAGAACACACAAAGCATCCAACTATCCTGGTCAAGGATCACCACATCACGACCCTGATCATCAGGAATGCTCATAAGGAAATCGGACATGGAGGGAGAAACCATACCCTTGCTCGGCTGAGACAAAGGGTCTGGATATGCAAAGGAAATGCAGCGGTGAGAAATGTGCTTTCAAAGTGTGTGAAATGCCGCAAGAGTCAAGCTGCCGTGAGTGAACAGAAGATGGCGAATCTACCACCTGATCGTCTATTGCTTGACCATCCACCATTCACTAACGTCGGTGTCGATTATTTCGGCCCCTTCGAAGCAAAGCGTGGACGCGTGCATGTAAAACGTTATGGAGTCCTGTTTACTTGCCTTACAGTCAGAGCAGTCCACATAGAAATCGCACACTCTCTCGACACCGACTCATGTATAAATGCATTGAGACGTTTCATAGCAAGAAGAGGACAAGTCGAGATTATGAGATCCGATAATGGAACGAACCTGGTAGCTACAGAACACGAGATCCGCCGGGCGATGAAAGAATGGAACCAGTCCCAGATCTCTGAGACTCTACTGCAAAAAGGAGTCACTTGGATCTTCAACCCGCCTGCTGGGTCGCACCACGGTGGTGTCTGGGAGCGACAGATAAGAACAGTCCGGAAGATACTCACCAACCTTCTGAAGCTACAGTCACTCGACGACGAATGTCTGCAAACTGTGATGTGTGAAGTTGAAGCAGTGATCAATAGCAGACCCCTAACCAAGTCATCTGATGACGTGGACGACCTTGAGCCACTAACGCCGAATCATCTTCTCCTTCTCAAGGGAAAACCAGCACTCCCTCCAGGTGTGTTTCAGAAGGAGGATCTATACACCAGACGACGATGGAGGCAAGTGCAGTACATCTCCGACATCTTCTGGAAGCGCTGGTCTAGAGAATACTTGCCCCTCCTACAAGAAAGGCAGAAGTGGCTGGAGAAGAAGAGGAATGTGAAAGAGGGAGACGTTGTACTCATCGTGGACCAGAGGGCTCCAAGAGGGTCCTGGTTGATGGGAAAGGTGGAGAAGACAATCCCCGACGCCAAAGGGTTCGTCCGTCGGGTCCTTGTCAAAACGAAGACCAACACCATAGTGAGACCCATAACTAAGTTGTGTCTCCTGCTCGAGATGGAAGAACCCCATGGACAATAAAGGACATTGTTATTTAGGACATTATTACTTCTACAGTTGTCATTTTTGTAGGCCTCATCTAGACTTGTCTAGGTTGTTTATGTTGGCTTAGGCCTTAGAGAAATGTTTTAGAATATAGAAATGGATATGTTTAGTTAGGTAATTGTCATCCCCATGATGAGCAATTAGGGGCCGGAATGTTAGTGCCATTTTCCATATTGTAATTGTAATTTAGACTCAGATTTAGATACTATATTATTTAGATTTGTTCGTTATAGTGATTGCATAATTGTATGTTATAATTTGCATTGTTTAGAATAATCAGGTGAGTTGTGACGTATTGAGCTCGCGCATTGATATATCAACGGGCGGACTTGTTTCACGTGCTCCAGAATTCAGTAAAAAGAACGGAGCGAACTCACTGTTTTCTACCGTTGTTGAAATACATTACACGCGTAGACTCGTTCTTTCCGTTTAAGAGTGGTAAAACTAATGGAAATGTCAAGAAACATCTACCGATGACACAAAGGGAGTTTTAGCCGCTAAATATACATTTATACATTCTTCTATAAAATAGTGCTGCAACTCAGCAGTTATTTAGCAGTTTTCTTCCATATGGAACATGAATACATCTTCATCCTAAACAGAATGTTTAACCCTCCTGTTACCTTTCGGGTCAATTTGACCCCATTCAATGTTTAATGTCGGTGTTCTTTGGGGTCAATTTGACCCCAGGCTGTTTTTCACTGTGTCAAACATATAAGAAATATCAACTTTTTTATTTATTTAAAGGGCTATTTAGGTAGTCAACAAACAAACATAAAGTACCTCACACTTAAACTTGGGAAGCAATATTAATTCTAATAATTTTCTGGAGGTTGTAATTGCTGGGGTCAAATTGACCCCGAGGGTAAAATATGTTAGTAAATGTAAAGGTAACAGGAGGGTTAAACAGAACATTTTTCTCTTGTTTGTCAACCATTAACTCCACCATGATACAATCTAACGGCCTCTAGTCTTCCTCTAGCAGCTGCTGAGGCAAACTGACTGTGTGGGTTTTCTTCATGAACTGGGCCGTGATGAAAGGGACGGCGGGGACACCGCTGCAAAGCTGAAACCTCACCGGCCCGGACAGGTGGACAGATTGACAAGTTACTTTTTTTGCTCGGTCCCGATGCGCGCAGGGAGCTCTGTGGCGCGAGACGGAGATCGATAAGTGTTAACGCAACGCGAAGAGACAGAAATGACATGCTGCTGTGGAGATACGATCAACAACAGACGTTTAGTTTAATAAAAGAACAAAGACGTGCTATAGAGAACATGTCAGAGGGCCGGGCAATCTTTTTAATGTCATGCGATCTACCGACACTACGCCGCGACCGACTGGCAGGTCGCGATCGACGTGTTGAGACCCTGATCTACAGGAAGTAAAAGTCGTAACAAGGTTTCCGGAGGTGAACCTGCGGAAGGATCATTACCGATGAACAGACCGTCTGCATGAGAGCGGACAGAGTTCAGATTGAAGTGGTGGATTGGAAGCTCATTTTGCAAGTGACTTTTTTTTCGTCCCGACGACCAACAACAGACGGATTGGAAGCTCATTCTGCGCATGCGTTAAATGCGTAAAAAAAAAAAACTAGTTAAACCTGTAATTGAATTAACTGAGTTAACGCGTTATTTTTCACAGCACTAATATATATATATATATTATATATATAGTACCTGGAGCTGACATGTGTTACATTCAGCCATTCTGGAGACATTTTTAAATGCAAACTAGGACCTTGTTTCTCTCCCCCTAAAAATATTTGCCTGCAGAACTAAAGATGCAAACGTACAAAGCGTGTGCGATGGTTTCATCTGTGCACGAGGAAAGAGCTGCTCATTAAAATAAACTAAAGCTGAAACTATTTTTTAAACAGGTTAAGTCCAGTTACCACATCCACAAATATGTCAAAGGAAGCCCTCTGAGGGAAAACTAAAACGTGTATTTACCAGCCGTGTGTGTGTGTGTGTGTGTGTGTGTGTGTGTGTGTGTGTGTGTGTGTGTGTGTGTGTGTGTGTGTGTGTGTGTGTGTGTGTGTGTGTGTGTGTGTGTGTGTGTGTGTGTGTGTGTGTGTGTGCGTGCCTGTGTGTGCTCTTGGAGGCGGTGCTTACTCAGCAGGTGTTTTGTATTTCTCTCTCTCTCTGTGGACAGGTTTTGTAAACGTGAGCAGAACCTCATCTTCTTAAAAAAAAGTATGAATAAAACTTATTTTCTCACGGATTAAAGGTTGTACATTACAAATACAAAACTAAAACGCAACTAAATGACTCGTTCGGCCTCTCTATCTTCTTCTCACTTTAGATCCTCATAAGGAGCAGAACATCGTCCTGATTAGACCTCAGTCCTCCTGTGATTCATGTGGAGGTTGTGTCACGGCAGCTGTCTCTGCAACAGCTGAGAGCAGATCACTGAGAGCTGGATGACAACATGCTCTCTAAATAAAGGGCTCCCGTCGTGAGTCATTGAGATTGCGCAACAAGTTAAAGACCACTTGGCTGTCGTGTCACATCCCTTTAACCTACATTTAGATGGCCAGGGCTTTTTCTGTGCTGAGCTCATCTGTTTTTTCCTGGTTGTTTTTTGGGATTCCGATTTAGCTCCGGTGAGCGAGGAGGTTCGGCGTAGAGTTTCTTGCTCAAGGGTCACCCGATCAGAGGCTTCTTTCTTTTTTTGTGCACCTGAGAGACCGTCGAGATCTCACACCGGGCCAATCTTCCAGCTCGGTGTGAAACAACAGTTTGTTTTGGGGAAAAACCCCAAACGAGACGAAACAAGAATCGACTGCCACAGCAGCAGCAGCAGCAGCTCTATGAGGCACAGCTGTGCTCACTGCTAGCGTCAGCATGCTAGCGTCAGCATGCTGAACCTGCATTCTCTCTCCTGACCACCAGGGCGCGATTCCCCTGGTTTTATAGAAGTCTATGCTTTATGTGTTAAAGCTGCATTCCTTCTCCTAACCACCAGGGGGCGACTCCTCTGGTTGTATAGAAGTCTATGCTTCATGTGGTAAAGCTGCATTCCTTCTCCTAACCACCAGGGGGCGACTCCTCTGGATGTATAGAAGTCTATGCTTCATGTGTTAAAGCTGCATTCTCTCTCCTGACCACCAGGGGGCGACTCCTCTGGATGTATAGAACTATATGCTTCTATTCAATATTTCTGTTCATCCGGTCCGCTTGAACACCCTCTGATGGAGAAAGGTACGGCACGTGGACCCCTCAAAGACCCTCCCATGTATTGTTTTGATTCCATGAAACAACTCTGCATACCAACCAGATTGCTTCACACACACACACACCTTTCTGCACACACACACACACACACACACACAGCTTTCTGCACACACACACCCCATCAGAGCAATCGCTCCAAAGAACATGACTACACCAAGGGCAACAATCCTGTGGGCGCAGCACGCCAACGCCCAGCAGGAAGCCAACCGGGATGCTTGATTGGTTGAGAGAGTTGCAAAAGAAGAAGAAAACAAGGTGCAGAGAATTCTAAATGAAAACTTTTGGCCTCTTATCTGAATCTCGGCGGTTGTCGGTCCAATGTTGTGAATGCAACAATTCAGGAACCATTAAATGTGTATATGGTGCTTTCTCTCTTGAGATGATTACACATGACGTTGAACTAAGTGGAGTTTTCCGATAACTCAAGTATTCACATGCTTGTCGTGATAATTTTACACAAACGTCGGGCGGGACGAAATGACACGGATGTGACCTGTAACTGGCCGACGGAGGAGTAACTTCTCATTCCAGATCCGTTAAATGTGATGCGTGGACGGACGTAATGACCTCACTTCTCTGATTCTTGCAGCCGCTGCGGTGAGACGTGAGAACCGGTGATCGTCGACGGCCCACGGAACAAAAAGAACTGCACCCGGAAGGAAGTTTTACTGGCACTTTAATGTCTACTTTTTAATTACCATTGTTGTGACTGGTGCATGATTAAAAACTGACATTTGAAAAAAAAAAACATTCAGCATGAAATATCGTTCCGTTTTCCTCTCTTATGGTGGGCGGCTTTCTAACGAGGAAGTAGAGTTCTTGTGAAATTCGACCTCACCCACCCCCACCCCCCGGTTACGTGGCTTTCAGCTGCACAAATTTAATTCAACTTTTTCTTGTGTTTATGAGTGGAAGTAGAAGTTCCAGAGACGGACGTCTCAGAACCTCGGAACTTGAAACCGGAATTGCATCGATGTGAAGAGAAAGAGAAAAATAGCTTGATTTAGCTTTCCTCAAGACTTTCCACGATGAATTTGGGGATTTCAATTTCAACAAAAAATTATATATATATATATATATATATACATGTATGTCAAATTGTTTTATTTTTGAAAACTTAATTTCTTGTCTGTCTGAAATAGGGACGCGCCAATGCGAGTCTCAAAACCGGTCCAACTATTTCACTCATGTGCCCGATGGCAGGATCGGATCGGTGCATCTCGAGTTTCAGTTTATTTCTGATGTTTGTTATTATAATTATAATTATTATTAGAGTAATATAACAACAACAAATACTAAATTACTCTTCTTTTTTTTTTACCGCTGATGATCCTCCATATTTTGATTCTTTTGTGCTATAGAAAACAGATCTCATAATATGAGACAGAAAATAATCTTTTGTCTGTATCACTACAGGTAAAATGCACAAATTTGCACTTTAAATAAACATATTTTATCATTGCATTATTTTCCTGTGGTGAATTTATTCCAGCACGTTTTTTTTTTACATGTTTAAAATATCAGTTTTTATCGAAGGGCATACAGGACTGTCTCAGAAAATTAGAATATTGTGATGAAGTTCTTTATTTTCTGTAATGCAATTAAAAAAACAAAAATGTCATGCATTCTGGATTCATTACAAATCAACTGAAATATTGCAAGCCTTTTATTCTGATTTATTGCTGATTATGGCTTACAGCTTAAGAAAACTCAAATATCCTATCTCTAAATATTAGAATATCATGAAAAAGTATACTAGTAGGGTATTAAACAAATCACTTGAATTGTCTAATTAACTCGAAAGACCTGCAAGGGTTTCCTGAGCCTTGACAAACACTCAGCTGTTATAAATCTTTTTTTTTACTTGGTCTGAGGAAATATTAAAATTTTATGAGATAGGTTTTTAGAGTTTTCTTAAGCTGTAAGCCATAATCAGCAATATTAAAAGAATAAAAGGCTTGCAATATTTCAGTTGATTTGTAATGAATCCAGAATGCATGACATTTTTGTTTTTTTAATTGCATTACAGAAAATAAAGAACTTTATCACAATATTCTAATTTTCTGAGACAGTCCTGTATACTTTACCATACATATTATTAAAAGTTTATACTTAAAATCATATAACCCTTTGATTCAAAAGGCTCAAACAGTAAACTGAAGGCTTGAAATAGATTGTTTTTACAACCAGTAGACGATGCTGAATTTAAGTGACAGAGAAATGTGGATTTTGTTGTTACACCAGGATGAAATCCTACATTTACATGTTTTTGGGGGGCTTCCGGCACTTTTAATTTCACATCTGCGTAGGTGGATGTCTCATTTTGGAAATAAACTCTCGGGCTCTTTTCTCTCCCTCGTGTATCTATACAAATGCAAATGAGCTTGCATCCTGACTTCCACCATGTTCACTCCTTACAGACGTTCACGGCCTTTAATTCCCTCCCTACATCCATAAGCTATGATTTTTTGGAACCAGACGTGTCGCCCCGAAGCTTCTTCTTCTCTTCCTTTTCTTCATTTCCCTTCGAGTGCTTTCAATGTAACTGAAAGCATGTGGGCGGGCGTGTTACAGTTGTTGGATGTCTCCGGGGAGTCTGCTGGATTATGGAAGGGGGATTTCTGTGAAATGAAGTGTTTTCTTTTAGGTTTTTTTGAACCACTCTCTCTCCTGCTGCGTTGACCAATCACAACGCCTGATGCTTACACTCGCTCTTTTACATTGACCGTCTCAGACTGTGAGCTGTGTATCACGGGATGTTGCATCATGTCTCGTTGGGAACCGTCTGTGAGGCTCTAAGCCTTTTTAAAACAACTCTGGCCTACCTTTGAGATCTAAATGACATAACCTCACTGTGTCTGGGATGAGGTCAGCCGGAGGAGGCCGGTGATGGTTATTTGATTTTGAAAACGGTTTTCAAGAAACTCAGACACTTTATAAAGCGAGTAAAATAAAGATAAATAGTTGCTTTAATTAACTGTATAAATATCAAAGGGGTGAAATGGCACCCGTTATATGCATGGTGGAAACCGTACGGCAGCAGAGGAGGTAAACAAAACACTTCCAAAACAACAAAGCATTTAAAATCATTGGAACTCATCCTCTGGTGATCATGAAATCAAACTTTTATTACTGACTCAAAGTCCAGATAGTACAAAACATTAAAATATAATAAAACTTACAAAACCACAAGTAAAAAACAAACAAAGAACTACACATGCTTTATAAATAGCTGTACCAGTGTCTCCACAACTGGGACTGGCAGCGTGTCGTGCTGAATTTTAGATTTGATAAAAACATGATCTCATTTTCGGAGTCATCAACCCGGCAGATAAATTTGTACATTAGATTTCTTAAAACCGCTTTGAATGTCTCGACTCCTGCAGCCACAAACATCTCACTGGCACTAGTCCACCTGAATATAACATTTCTCTGCATTATAGAATTGTACTAGTTCATGGTTATTTGTTCAGGAAATATATATTCTAGAACAAATAGGGAAAGAAAAACAGCAGTTTGACTGAGCACAGCCTGTAGAGTGCACAACAAGGACGTGCAGAGCTTGTTTTGACGCTGCCTGACATTCCTCAGGAATGCCGCATTAGTGCGTCGGGAACATCTCGTCCTGAGCTGCGTGAGTAACGGCAGATTCCCGCACGGGGCTGAAATAACTGCTCGAGAAGTGCATGTCTGGACTTGCAGAGCCTTACGTAAGAGGCGGATGTAATCACATCAGACGTGACCGGGCCTCACAATAACATGGGGAGGTCATGAGGAGGAGGAGGAGAAGGAGAACATGAAGGAGAAGGAGAAGAAGGCTTAAAAAAGAAGGCTTGAAGAAGAAGGCTTGAAGAAGAAGAAGAAGAAGAAGAAGGCTTAAAAAAGAAGGCTTGAAGAAGAAGAAGGCTTAAAAAAGAAGGCTTGAAGAAGAAGAAGAAGAAGATGAAGAAGGCTTAAAAAAGAAGGCTTGAAGAAGAAGAAAAAAAAGAAGGCTTAAAAGAGGCAAAGAAGAAGAAGAAAGAAGGCTTGAAGAAGAAGATGAAGAAGGCTTAAAAAAGAAGGCTTGAGGAAGAAGAAGAAGGCTTAAAAAAGAAGGCTTGAAGAAAAAGAAGGCTTGAGGAAGAAGAAGAAGAAGAAGGCTTAAAAGAAGGCAGAGAAGGAGAAGAAAGGGGAAGAAGAGAAAGAAGGCTTAGAGGAGAAGCAAGAAGGAAGAAGAAGAAGGCTTAAGAAGAGGCAGAGAGAAGGCTTAAAAGAAGGCAAGAAGGAAGAGAGGGAAGAAGGCTTGGAGAGAGAAGCAAAGAGGCAGAGAGAAAGAGGCTTTAAGAAGAAGAAGAAGAGGCTTAAAAAGAAGGAAGAAGGCTTAAGAAGAGAAGGCTTAAGAAGAAGAGAGGCAGAGAAGAAGAAGGCTTAAAAAAGAAGGCTTGAAGAAGAAGAAGGCTTAAAAAAGAAGGCTTGAAGAAGAAGAAGGCTTGAAGAAGAAGAAGGCTTAAAGAGGCAGGAAGAAGGAAGAGGCTTAAAAAAGAAGGCTTGAGAGGAGAAGAAGGCTTAAGAGAGAAGAGGCAAAGGAGAAGAGGAGGAAGAGAGGCTTAAGAGGCAGAAGAAGAAGGCTTAAAAAGAAGGCTTGAGAGAGAAGGAAGAAGGCTTGAGAAGAAGAAGGCTTAAAAGAGGAGAGGAAGAAGCAAGAAGAAGGCTTAAAAAGAAGGAGAAGAAGGCTTAAAGAGGCAGAAGAAGAAGAAGGCTTAAAAGAGGCAGGAAGAGATGAAGAAGGCTTAAAAAAGAAGAAGAAGAAGAAGGCTTAAAAAAGAAGGCTTGAAGAAGAAGAAGGCTTAAAAAAGAAGGCTTGAAGAAGAAGAAGGCTTGAAGAAGAAGAAGAAGAAGGCTTGAAGAAGAGGAGCAAGAGGAGAGAGGAGAGAGCTTAAAGAAGAAGAAGGCTTAAAAAAGAAGGCTTGAAGAAGAAGAAGGCTTAAAAAAGAAGGCTTGAAGAAGAAGGCTTAAAAAAGAAGGCTTGAAGAAGAAGAAGGCTTAAAAAAGAAGGCTTGAAGAAGAAGAAGAAGAAGAAGGCTTAAAAAAGAAGGCTTGAAGAAGAAGAAGAAGAAGAAGAAGGCTTAAAAAAGAAAGCTTGAAGAAGAAGAAGAGCTCCTGGGTATTTTCACAGACACCCGGACGGCCAACGTCCCGGCGTGTGGTGCGTCTGTGTAAACGTGGTTTTATTTACACGCTGCGATCCCTCAACCTGTGGGGTCCTTCTGGATGATGCGTCGGCCATTTTACAGACAACGTCGTGATGTGTGGCGCCGATAATGAACAGAAACGTGCACGCGACGGAGGCCGTGACGAGTCATCGCGGTCGCGACGCGCATGACGACATCGTTGTTTACAAACTGCAAAAAGGGTTTAAAGTGTTAAGACGCTTTAAAATATATATACAATCGTGTGTCATTGGAAGCTTTTGTATTTGGTACACATGAGTGATGTCATGGAGGGGAGGGGGGGGGGGGCAGGTGTGTGCCAACTCTTCTATAAAAAACGTTGGTGGCTGGATGAATCATACAACAACCTTTGTCCACAGAAGTCAAGGTACATTGTGTAGCATTTAGTGGTGGATATATTTTCTGAAATGGAATATAATATGAATAAGTGTGTTTTCCAGGCAGCCATGTTGCTCCGGTAGCCCAGAACAGACACAACCAAGTGGCTTCTGCAGGGGGGGGGTGCTAGTGACCTTTTTTTGTTGCTCTGTCCCGATGCGCGCAGACCGGCATCGGAGCTCTGCAGCGACCGCGATCGACCTATCGATCGGCGTATTGAGCACCCCTGCATTCGAGCATTAAGTAGCCGAGAGTTTTTCAGCGTGAGGAATACGATGTGTGGCGGGAGTGCGTGAGTTAAGACCGAAATGCGTGAGTCTCACGCTCAATGCGTGAGACTTGAGAGCCCTGCTTCTGCTTGCACAACTTCCCACTGCACACACACACAGGCTCCGGTATTCTCTCAGCAGCCTTCGCTAACCCGGCTAACGTCGCGCTCTGGGCGTCGGGGCCAGTCGGGCCACCGACACAAGTTGATGTCGCAAGATCCTGCACACGTCCGTCGTCGTTTCAGCACGAACCACAACGTCCTTTCCCAAAAAGAAGAAGATTTAGCTTGAAACCAGTTGAATTTGGCACAAGTTGTAGGACTTTTGTAGGAAAACGCCCCTGAAACGGGACAAGCTTCTTTGAAGAAGAAGAAGCCAGACGAACCGTTGTGTGAGGATGTGTTGGAACTACCAGAGATTCTCTGGTTGTGGCATTAAAAACCTTTAAAACACACAAAAAAACTAACGTTATACAAGAAATATAAATAAACTTTAAACAATCTCCATCCAACGAATTAAATTTAAACAAAAAAGCAACAACAACAGTCTTATTACTGTACCAGTGGTCTCTCTCTCTCTCTCTCTCTCTCTCTCTCTCTCTCTCTCTCTCTCTCTCTCTCTCTCTCTCTCTCTCTCTCTCTCTCTCTCTCTCTCAATGTTTATCTGAGAGAGCCCCTCCTCTCCCAGGTGTTCCCACTTAAATCAATCAACTGCCTGCACTGACCTGCTGGTGGTGCATTCTGGGAGTTGAAGTCTTCCAGACATTTGGTCTCAACTGTCTGTGTTTCGTGCCGTGACGTCATCGAGTTCTTCGACCCAGTTGGTTCTGCGATGTCTGTTTTTGACATCTCGCATCTGCAGATTTTCTTGATTCCTCCCCGCTTGATTTCTTTGTAATAAAACTCATTTGTGCACAAGAATCATCAAACCACATCTTTGGCTCCTGCTTTGTTGACTTAACGTGGATCGACAACATTTGACCGACAAGCTCACCACCGCGAGTCTTTCATGTGCCTTCCCTTTGTCTCCTTCCGTGGTTCCACGGTGCGCTGCCTTCACTTTAAAGCGTTCTGCTTTATTTAACTTGGCATGTCGCGGGCTTTATCCACCGGAGGAACTTCCCATGATCATTGTGATTTACTCTGCAGGCAGATAAACATGATCATAATTTTGGGGCTTTTTGATTGTACAACAATCCCCTGTAGCCTGTCTTTGAGTTTCTGTCTGCAGGTACTCTTGTTTTGAAATAACATAAGTTAATCTACTGCTCGCCGCCGGGGTGCGCTTGTTGTCGTCTTTTCACCAAAGGCACGAGATAGGCATCTGTTTTGTAACCTTGATGTACGTTTTTATCATTTCACCACATCTGCGATGAAAGTATGTCGCAGGCTGCATGTTTACAATAAAAAGGAACACGACTGTCAGTTGCGAGGACGCTTGCTCCGAAAGAAAGGGTGTATTGGGGAACTATATGCTCGTTTACTTTCTTCTCTGAGAAGATCGATGGTAGCCTACCAAGTTAGAAAATAATAAAGCAACAGACGATTAACACGTCGTATTGTTTGTTTTATCGATTGGAGATTGGAGCTTTTACTCTTCTACCTCGGAGCCAAAATGTATTTTTTATGAATAAAAGTGAGCTTAGCTTTAGCAATTAGCCTATTAGCACGAACGTTGTACAGCACAGGTGTCAAACACAAGGCCCGCGGGCCAAATCCAGCCCGCCGCATCGTTTTATGTGGCCCCTGACAGCTTGAAAGACATGCGATCCCCTTTTCTTAAAGAAATTGAAGACAAATTTCCCGTGCTTTTATTTTGAAGCTTTCAACTTAAATGGATTTATGTTGTACTATAAGAGACCTTTTCTTATGTGCAATATTTCTACACTCAAATAAACAATAATCAAATGCAATGAGAGTTATTAAACAATATGTTCGTTGAGTTTATAAAGTGTTTCCGGCCCTTTAAGAGGGCAGCCATGATGCTGATGTGGCCCACGGTGAAAATGAGTTTGACGCCCCTGTTGTACAGCTTGAGGTGAGAGTGGCGCTTCTTCTCAACTCTAAGAAAGCAAAGCGTATTTATTTCCCAAACTTTGAGGGACTGTAAAGTCATAGATACAATCGAGTGTGTTCAACCCGTAAGATGAAAAGACAACCAATATTTATGGTCTAAAACATGAAGAGTTTATGAATATTTGAGTTCTCAAAGTTCAGCAAGGTCACCCTGGAGGAGGCGTGGTCGTGTCAACCAGCTGTTACAGAAGGGTCCGATGCTTCTGAATGGTTCAGGTCCCACTGCGTGTTGATTGATGCTGAAGAGAAGTGGAACCTGGAGAGGCCTGGTCTCCGTGACGACCCATTCACTTCTGAACCACAGCTCTGTGAAGCAAGCCAGTTAGTCTCTCAATGCTTCCTCTTTTTTTATATCTCATATCCAATGGGGCCCATTGAGTAAAGTAGTTTAGTATATCATGAAATATGGCAAATAGTAGTATTTAAAGGAGGCGATATTACACAGACATTACACATTAGACAACTAGAATGGGCACTCGGTAGAGCGCATACCTTCGCATATCACAAGATTGGGCATTGAATTATGAACATTTTGGCATTAGTTGCATGCCAATTGGACAAAAATGTATCGTGCTATGGTTAAAAAAAAAAGAGTATGACCTTTCCATGACCTTGACCTTTGACCCGATTGATCCCAAAATCTAATCAAATGGTCCCCGGATAATAACCAATCATCCCACCAAATTTCATGCGATTCAAGAACATTTTGACCTGTTCATGACCTTTGACCTTGACCTTTGACCCGATCGATCCCAAAATCTAATCAACTGGTCCCCGGATAATAAAGAATCATCCCACCAAATTTCATGCGATTCGGTTCAATACTTTTTGAGTTCTGCGAATAACACGCATACAAATAAATAAATAAATAAATACACGGCGATCAAAACATAACCTTCCGCATTTTCAATGCGAAGGTAATTAGATGGACATAATTGGTTATAGATTTTAAAAAAAATTATGTTGGAAAAGATCATAAGACAGAATAAAAGAAGAGACGAGGAAAACAATGGTTGCAACAATGGAGATGCAGATGTCCGCCAGGTGTGTCTGCGACGCCCACAGGTGTTCTGTGTGATCGAACCGGTCAAACAGACTTCATTCAAAGGATTCAAAGGGTATCCACGTCCTTGCTTCATTTCCTCTAACATCTGCTCTACGTGCCCCGTTTCTTTGACTGTGCTTGTTTTTTGTTGTTGGTGTTATTGTTTGCAGACGATGAACTCATCTCCCAACAAGACATTTCCCCTCTTGCATAACCGTGAATCGAGAACCTCAAACTGCACGCAGGTTTACAGAGAGGTCTGTTTTCTCAGTTTGTTCCCCTGCCCCCCTCTGGCTTTCTGTGTGTGTGTGTGTGTGTGTGTGTGTGTGTGTGTGTGTGTGTGTGTGTGTGTGTGTGTGTGTGTGTGTGTGTGTGTGTGTGTGTGTGTGTGTGTGTGTGTGTGTGTGTGTGTGTGTGTGTGGCATGTGGTTTGGATTCCTGCCCAAGGACTATTCACGGTGGGAGAACAAGGCCCCCCAGTGTGCTCTGTTTTTTCACATTCCTGGGCCCTGACATCAGGCCGGCTGCAGGAAGGACGCCGCCTCAAGAGCCAAAACGGCTGTGTGCGGGAAGAGGCCCCCCCCCTCCCCCTCCCCCACCTTGACCCCGACAGTCTGGCTGGCGGACCCTGCCTGGGTGGGGGAGAGGGGTGGGGGGTGGGGACCCCTGCATTTCTGACCGCACACACAAGCCCCCCCAACAACAATGCAATCAAAGGGATGCTTTGCATACCACATGTTGTTTTGAGGCATAAATTAGACGGCGATGGTTAAGATGGATTATCCCCGTATAGACGGGCCGTTTGGAAATGTAGGTCACGTGCTGAATGTAAATATTATGCTTAGCGTGAAGGCCGCTGACGCCTTGCTTCGCTTTGGCTTTCAGGCCCGTGGCAGTTTAGTCGAGCTCAGACTACGCAGTCAACTTTCAGCACGTCGACTCTCTGCGGAGGCCAAACGGAGAACGTGACTTCCTGTTCTCCAAATAGCTCGACGTCCCGAGGGTTCTACTTTCCAGAGTTACGAGTTACTTCCTTCTGGGTTGGACTGGTCGGCGTCTCTATAATCTATAATATCCATTTAAACCATTTTGACCTGATGGTGGCGCTGTCGAGGAAAAGTGAAGATAACTCACTTCATCCTGAGCGAACAGCACACAGGTTTTGAGGATACGTTGCTCGAAACCGCAAATGTCGGAGTCCCTGAGGTTCGTCCTCTGGGAATCGCAAATGTTTCGTGGAACCCTGCATTAGCTGTTGAGATATAAACACACAAACATCAACAACCGCACTGTGGATCTCAAAATCAAGAGGAGATAATCTACTCTTCATCCAGCATTAACAGACTTCGTATTGATGACACACTAATAACCTGTTACCAAAGATGAGCCATGGACCTCAAAGTCTCAGCCTAATGAAAGGCTGGCGACGGTCCAGGGATTTAACCCTTTGACACCCGCGCAGCTGTTTGTGTTGTTTGAGTCCGAGATTATAACAAATCATTTTATTCTATGAATGTAAACTTGATATTTGGGGGTTATTCAACTGCTTCAGGGGTAGAAGTATACACTCATGTCAGGGCTTTACTTGTGTACTCTGAAGAGACGATAGTTTAATCTATTAATACATTTATTAGTCGTTCATAATCAACGGTAAGAAGTAATAAACCTGGGGGACCTATTCTTCTTGTGTCCCTCACGGTTCACCCGAGCTGAGCGTGTTCAACGGTCGTGGAAAGCATCAAATTGTATTTAGACCCTTTTGTTCCTTTTATATCAAATGTGCATTGATTACATTTGTTTTTAAAGCAGTAATTCCCCCAGTAGATTTATCTTTTCTCTCAAAGCTAATTTTTCTTATCAGGAGATCCGCCTGCAAGAAAAGGAACGACCTTCAGTTCAGCGTCGCTAAAAATAATATACGGGCTGGTTAGGAATTCAAGATGAAAGATTGGTTTGTCGTCATTCCCTCGGCACAGAACATTGTGTTTTTCCACAAATTAGGGAACACAAGTTCCTGTTTGGACTTAACGTCGATAACGTTGCTTCACTTTTGTTTCCCCGTGTGGCTGTTCATTGTATCCGACATTTTCTTTCCCCCCGTGGTCATTCGATAAGGCGTTCAGGCTCATGGCCGTTCATTCACCTCCAGATGCGGCCTTGTGTCGTGTTTCCCGTGAGCAGGAGGCAAGGCCAAGTGTGTGTGTGTGTGTGTAAGACTGCGTGGGAGGGCGAGTGGATTGGTATGTGGTTGGGGGAGAATGGAAAGGAGGAGGGGGATGGGAGAGGGCGGTGGGGGCGGGGGGGGGGGATATGGTCTGAAAAGAGGAGGCGTGGAAGCGTGGGAGGAGGAGACATCAAAGACGAGGGGGAAATCGGATCCCCTCGTTCACACAAAGCCGGCTGTGGGGTTCAGAGACAAAGGAAACGCGATCCACCACGTGACCCTGAACGCCACGCGGGCCTCCCCCTGTCTGGCTCCATTCAGCTTTTCACTTCATTCAAACTTCATCAGGTCCCAGTGCCACAACAAGCACTGGGACCAGCGCAGCTACTCACATGAAAGGGTTTCTATGCTTTAAAATATATACAGTATATATATATATGTATACTTTTGTTAACCTCTGTTTTGTTCCTTTTTGTTATATGTTTGTCTCTAATTGTTGTTGGATGGAAAGCACCTTTCTTTGTTATCTGTGTCTTTTAGACGATCACACAGAAAGGGTAAACAACAACACATGCGGGCTAGTTTCTTTGTTCTTTATTGTCTATCTTTAGGTATTATCCTGCGCACCTGTCCACCTACTGCTGTGCAACAGTTTGCTCTTATTTGTAAAAAATATGGGGGGTGCGAAATATTGTCCTGCAGACGTTTCACTTGTCATATTCGTGGTTAAAATGACAAAGTAAAATGAGTAAAATGTCATCATGTAGACTAATATAACTGAGATGATGTCGATTCAGACTTCATTTTTATTCTTATAACTCTGACAAACATCGAGATGTCTTGTTATGATCACGCCGACCTTAAGAAGAGACATTTAATAAGTTTATTTCTGTACCCCAGGGATGTAAAATGTTGTTGAATGCTCCCTTTAGAATTATATTACATTATGGAAAGTACAAAGATCTTGTAAAGTTGTACTTCTTCTTTAGGAATACTATAAAAAAGAAATTTTAAATGATCATTGAGAAGTCAGTTACCGACAGTTTAATGCACTTGGATAATAAGTATGTGTGTGTGTGTGTGTGTGTGTTTATATTATATTATCTCTTATAAACAGAAATGTTTCTGCACTGAAGCCCAACCTGGAAATGAGAAATTCTGGCGGCATTTTCAACCTCTGAAAAAGGTTCACGACCACGTTCATACTTTTTTTTTCATGAACACTGATGTCAGTCATGAACAATGTTTTATCATTAGTGTTATTCTTTTGTCCAAATGGCATTAAGAACGTGTGTCCAGCCCAACATTACATTGAGCATGCAGTGTACATGAGGAGAACCTGTTTCCATTGAGCTGTGCTCAACAGCTGAGATGACAAGTACACCTTTTGTTTGGTGTAAAACATCAGAAGTCAGCTGGGTTGGTAAACAGGCGTCATGCTGGTCATCCATGAAAGACCAAGTCACATGACTTCTGAGCATCGGACATCCCTTCCATTTGAAACTGTTCCCATGTTGCGTCCAGCTGGGTTCCATCCCATCTGAAGAATGGCCGGTTCACGTGGCCATTTATAGCAGCGACGTCAATTAATTAAAATGCCATCATCGTGAATCTATTGTGTTTGACTTTTGTGAACTTTGACACACAACTTTGCGGCGCCAGCAAACGGACTCAACGGCGTCAGCCTCCATTTTGAGGCGTCGGCAGCCGCAGAGCTACACATGAAGGAAGCCATTGTTCTAGCCGATGGGACGCGTGTCTTTTGTCTTAAAACCGTCGGTTTCTGATTCATGAGATTTAATGATTCATTTAAATTGCAAAAGCCTTTTTTCGAACGAGGTGGCCGACCTGCAGGAAGAGGCAGAAAGTGAGCTGTCGCGGCTGAGTGGCTCTTCTTAGCTTCATAGCAAGGCTAATGTTAGCGATTAGCTTGAATCAGAGGCAGAGAAACCAGCAAAGTTGACCCGTGTCAAGCTAATGACAGTTAGCGACCAAGCTAATGACAGTTAGCGACCACGCTAAAGACAGTTAGCGACCAAGCTAATGACAGTTAGCGACCACGCTAAAGACAGTTAGCGACCACGCTAAAGACAGTTAGCGACCAAGCTAATGACAGTTAGCGACCACGCTAATAAAAGTTACCGACCAAGCTAATGCAAGTTAGGCTACTGACCAAGCTAATGACAGTTAGCGACCAAGCTAATGACAGTTAGCGACCAAGCTAAAGACAGTTAGCGACCACGCTAATAAAAGTTACCGACCAAGCTAATGCAAGTTAGGCTACCGACCAAGCTAATGACAGTTAGCGACCAAGCTAATGACAGTTAGCGACCAAGCTAAAGACAGTTAGCGACCAAGCTATAGACAGTTAGCGACCACGCTAAAGACAGTTAGCGACCACGCTAAAGACAGTTAGCGACCACGCTAATAAAAGTTACTGCCCAAGCTAAAAACAGTTACCGACCAAGCTAATGCAAGTTAGGCTACCGACCAAGCTAATGACCGTTAGCGACCAAGCTAATGACAGTTAGCGACCAAGCTAATGACAGTTAGCGACCACGCTAAAGACAGTTAGCGACCACGCTAAAGACAGTTAGCGACCACGCTAAAGACAGTTACTGCCCAAGCTAAAAACAGTTACCGACCAAGCTAATGCAAGTTAGGCTACCGACCAAGCTAATGACCGTTAGTAGCGACCAAGCTAATGAAAGTTACCGACCAAACTAACGACAGTTAGCAACCAAGCTAATGGGTAGTAAGGTGGCTGGATTGGAAAGTTTTTTCCACCTCTTGAATAAATATCTATTAATCATAAACAGTCGCCTGAAATTTCTGCAAACCTTGAATTTCCCACAACTATAGGCCCACAACGTTATTATAAACTACTATCAGTTGATCCTTTGTACTTTAATACGTCCTGACTGGACCATTTGCCGGGAGGAAAGCAAATTCCTCTTGTAGACATGAGAGAAAATTGAGGAACCTTTTGTCGAGAAGATTTCTTCACGGTGAATATCTAACCTTGGAATGTAACTTGGAAGTATAATGTACTCTGCATGTCCTGATGAGGGGTAATGTGGCAGTTTCAGGACACATTCCCACGGTGACAACAGCCCCACAGCGAGCCTTTACTCATCGCTCAGGCTCCTCAGCAATGCCGTGAACTTTGTTTGCCTCGACATGTCCGCTCGCCGTGTTCTTCCATGACACGTATGACCTTTACCTGTCGGCGGAGGGACTACTCATGTGTCTGCTGAGTGGAAGCCAGCTGTTTATTTGTCCTCCTTGCGGGTTGACAGTCATTTGTTTTCAACTGCACCGCCGTTGATGCCCCACCTTCGTGACCTTTTGGTGACTTCGAAAGGTCGCTCCACCAAAAATATATCAAAGGTGGCTCAAGACGTTCCAATCTGATTGTGCCCTCTTCCTGCGACTCCATTCATCGCTCTACTGTGTCGTCCATTCAAGGATTTACAACCTCCCGATTGCATAAATTGAAACCTAATTAGTCGACACGGCCGCGCCTCAAAGTTATGTATGTGCGACCGCACCTCTGCAGACTGAAAGTCAGATTAACCTTAATATAAAACCAGTATTAATGCATTTAACCAACAGGATATACAATATGTGTGACAATTGATCAATCTGTAATGAAATAAAAGTACAGATGAAGTCAAAATAACAGAAAATCACAATGTATTGAAATAATTTGACATTTAAATGTAAAATGCATGAATAAAATCATAAAACAAGAGTCAAAATGTGTCCTTAAAATGTCCTTTGTACTTCAGAATCATAAAGAAGTTGTATCTTTTCTCCCTATAGACGTTCCGGGGATGTAAACTATAGCCGTCAGCCTTTTTAGAGATTATAAATGCTCAGAACGTCTTTGTAGATCAGTGTGTACCGTTATGTGAGTGTATGTGCAGCCAGAGAGGTCTGACCAACCCTATCATTAAAAAAAAGAGTCCAAAGAACGAGGTCTTCGAGAAGCGTGATCGACTCGACCTGCAGCGGCTACCAGATTTAAATGGGGACGTAATCCATCGGTATCAAACGTGCCGTGATATGACAAAGTGAGTAAGACAACTGATTATCAGAATCAGCTTTATTGGCCATGTGAGTGTGCACATGCATGGAATTTGACTCCGGTTACACGTACACACATGTCATTTACAAATAGCAGGATAAATATAAAAAAGACATTGGAGACAACAGCATAGCAACATGTATGTACAATATCAAACAACAACAGTGAGAATGAATTGGGGATGAAATAAAGTGATGATAGTGCCAGTATGTGGATGTGTCTGTTGAGCCAGTGGGAAGAAGCTGCTCCTGTGTCTGCTGGTTTTGGCGTACAGTGCTCTGTAGCGCCTACCAGAGGGAGGAGTTGGAGCAGCTTGTGTCCGGGTGTGAAGGGTCTGCAGTGATCTTTCCAGTTCCTGACTCTGGAGTGATACAAGTCCAGGATGGAGGGCAGACTGGAGCCAATACGTCAAACTGCAGACCTGAAAACCCGTGATAGTCTGTCTCTGTCCTGTTTGGTGGCCGATCCAAACCACACAGTGGTGGAGGAACAGAGCACGGACTGGATGATGGCGCGGTGGAACAGGATCAGCAGCTCCTGAGGCCGGTTGTACTTGCTGAGCTGGGCCTTTTTTTCTGATGGTGTTGAAGTTGGAGGCCCACTTCAGGTCCTGGGACATCGTGGTTCTCAGAAACCTGAAGGTCTCCACCGAAGAGACGGTGCTATTGAGTATGGTGAGGGTGGGGTAGTGTTGGGGGGGGGGGGGCTCCTCCTAAAGTCCACTGTCACAGTGTTGGGTCTTGTTCAGCTCCAGGCTGTTGTGACCGCACCAGAGAACCAGCTGTTCCACCTCCTGTCTGTACACTCTGTGCTCCAACCTTCGTTAATATAAAAGCAGATTCCGCCTTCAAGGCGGTTGTGTGTGGAGCGAATGACTTTATTAATGCAGAGTCTGCACAAATTAATGAAAAGGGGGCAACAATTATATTAAATTGATGAAGCCAATTATACCTTGTCTGCAGGAATTGATAAGCCGGGACCTCTTCTCTGTTGTTTTGCTCCCACTACCTCCAAAGGTAAACACACGTGAGGCCTCTCGGGTGGCTGTGCTGTATGTTTCCAATGCCAATGGAGCTAACCGCAAACTCCAATCAAGGTTAACCGTTGCCCCATTTAACTTCTAATCTAATTGCTTCTAACCTTGACAGACTTGATTCAAGTTCATTTAATTGGGGGCGAATATCCAGAAAAACAAGGGAGCCAAAACGACGTCTAGCTCTTCCCCATTCGATGGCTGAAGTCGTCTTCTCACAGTCGACGTGGTGCTTTTTTTTTAAAGGTTCTCCGCCGGGAAAACACAGTGAAGAGCGCTTGTGTTGGCTGTCAACACGGGCTAAAGTAGTTCTGCTGTAATCATGCTACACACACACACACACACACACACACACACACACACACACACTCACACAAAGGGGACTGCTGCATTCTTTCGGAGACAAAGGCCTTTTGTCCGCTGGGTTGTCGGTGCCTCGTTATCCCCCTCTAGTGGTGGAAAGTCATGTTTTTTCAGTTTTTTTCTCAGGAATTCCATGTATGTCTGTTCCTCTTTTCAGTGAATGAGGAAGTGGGTGGTCTGAAGGCCTCTGTGGGAGGAAACCATGCGGATGTGTGAGAGAGGAGGACGAGGGAAGACTCGGGGAAGAGAGGCCGTGTTGTTGCTTGGGGTTTCTTTTCTTCTTCTTCGTCCCAGAGGTTCTGGTGTTTGAATATGAGGGGAGAGCCCCGCAGACTTCCCGTTGAGGCGGTCGAACCCCGCTCCATAAGTCACATCCAAATACATCTTTTCTAGCATGGCCAGAAAACATGAGTTCAGTGTGTCTGTCGTCTTTGATTGTGCAGCAAGTTGTGACCTCTGCTTTAGGAATACGGTCAAATAAAGCTCCTTTTACTTTCTTCACATGTGCAATACATACACTATATAAAGTACACTATGCATACATATAAACAACAAGATTCAACATGGTAAGATATAATTCCCCTTGTTGTCTTTGTGCTAAGCTAAGCTAACAGCTGCTTGTATTGACTGTACAGATCTAACTCCACACAAGCTCGTAAATATTATAAACAACTGAACGTCATGACGAGATGAGTCGCTTTGTTTCTTCTCTTCAGCTCGTGACTTCAATATTTTTTGTTTGTTTTTCTCTTGCGATTGTGCCCCCCCCCCCCACACACACACCTGGAGCAAGACATGCAGACCAAGTTGCTGATTGTGTGTCCCTTTTGTAGTTGTTTTTGTACTTTTGTAGTTGTTTTGTTTCTCTTTTGTAGTTGTTTTGTTTCTCTTTTGTAGTTGTTTTGTTTCCCTTTTGTAGTTGTTTTGTTTCTCTTTTGTAGTTGTTTTGTTTCTCTTTTATAGTTGTTTTGTTTCCCTTTTGTAGTTTTGTTTCCCTTTTGTAGTTGTTTTGTGTCCCTTTTGTAGTTGTTTTGTTTCTCTTTTGTCGTTGTTTTGTTTCCCTTTTGTAGTTGTTTTGTTTCTCTTTTGTAGTTGTTTTGTTTCTCTTTTGTAGTTGTTTTGTGTCGCTTTTGTAATTGTTTTTCTAGTTCTTTATTGTCCCTTTTGCTTTATTTTGTTGTCTCTTTGTGAGTCTCTGTGTCTCTTTGCAGCAGTCTTTCATCTCTTTGTTGTTGTTTTGGTCTCTTTGTGTGTTATTGTCATCATTTCATATTTATTCTTCTCAGCTGTCACGTTGAGTCTCCTCCTGGGTTGATACGGGTCCCTTTGAGGGACATTTTATCAGTGAAGGCCGGGAGGGCCCCTGACACGTTGGGACCCTGCGGTGCAACAGGAAGTGTCTCTTCTTCTGTGTATTAAGTTGGCCACTCATAATGTCCAGATGGTGTCATTTCATTTGGTGATTTCCGGTTGATTACATCATCAGTCTCGCCTCTACATAGACGAATAACTTTAAAGGTACTGTCAGTCTTCAGTTGGTGACCGATGGGTTCTGTTCTACTCATTTGGTTTATCTAGTTTAAGGCTGTGCTGAGCCTCTCTCTCTCTCTCTCTCTCTCTCTCTCTCACTCCCTCTCTCTCGCTTTCTGTCTCATATCACTTATCCGGCTCAGACTTCCCCCTCCCTATCTGGTGACTGACCCCTTTAACTGGAAACACCTCCGCACAACACTCACACAACACACACATACGCACAATATCGGGTACCAGACGAATGGAAAGTCTAACTTCTGACTCATGTCTCTTTCTACTATTTAAGAAACCAGTGAAAAACATTTTAAAGTGAATATTTTGAGTCAAACTGAAACTGAGAGCAGGGGGAAGCTGACCTGAGGGGGAACAACACATGTCACAACAAGGCCTCTTTAGTCCCAGCTGCGTGTAAAACAATGTCGACTGCATTGAACATGTGAACTGAGACTCAGAGACGACACTTCGCGACACACCAGGCATTGTTGCTTTTAATTGTAGGTTGCAAAGAAATTGCAGGAAGTGTGACAAAGCACCGTAGAGGAGACTAAAGAATGAAGTAGAATCGGTTTAAAAGGTCAGTACGCAGACGGTATTGTTCACCCGGAAAGTATTTTGATGTTTATATTTATATAGCTGACGGGAACAGACGTTTTATTTGGTGTCACAAAGAGGAAGAGGAAGCAGAGTTTGTTATGTGTGATGGAGAGATGATCATTCATCCTTCAGGAGAGAGAGAAGAGGAGGTGCTCAGTGTATCCTTAAATATCCCCCAGCAGCCTATAAGCCTCTCGCAGCATGTCGCCTCTCTATAAGCTCTATTAAAGAGGAACGTCTTTAAATACATATTTTATTCCCTTCATCTCGAGTGAATTTGAGGCGAAATGCTCTGAGATGTATTGATCCCAAACGTATTTGAATATAACTGACACTGTACATATATTGCAGCGTATGATCCATAATCATTTGTGCCACCTCTTCACGTTTTTCCCCTCAAGCGGCGACCTTTCATGCAAAATAAACAAGCATCTTTTCTGGCGTGTGAAGGACAACTTTGAGTCGTTCACACGCAAAAAGGCTGCAGGTGCACGAGGAATGTGCCGACATGCAATAACAGAGACACCCAACACATGAAGTGAGCGCTGATACGACCGAATTGGGAAAAAGTACAAGCGGCGTGTGAGAACGAAACTGCTTTTTGGTTCACACTCGTACCGGATGGTGGGAAAAAGTCAAATGAATGAATGTCTGAGCGCCCTTTGTTTATTGTTGGCATCTCTATAGCGAGGGTGAATGCAGTCAGGTATGAATCCACTCAGGTGTACAGTATGCTGGGAATTCATCAGCCATCCCAGAGATGAGTGGTATTTTGTGTTGCGCAATAGGGTTCAGGGTTCGGTCGTCTGTTGCACAATTACAACAACAGACGTCTTTCACTTTATATAATAATATCACATTTAACATGATTCTGTTTCTATTTCCATCCACGCGATAATGTTTGTTCTTCTTCTCTTTTCCTATCAACGTAATGCATTGACCATCTTCCATAATGAGCTCACTGTTGCTCATTGCATGCCTTTGTTGTTGCTCACGCCGCCCTCTGGCCCTTTCTCAGACCCGCTGCCAAACAACTGGAGGGCAGTGTGCAGGCAGCACACACAGGGTTGCCAGTTTGAGGGCAACGATTTCGTAAGAACGTCAGAGCTGGGAGTGTCTATCTGCTGCCATCTGGTGGCCGGAGAGAATGCGTGCAGGTGTCAACGAGCTGTCAAAAAGCCACTTTAAATTGCAGAGAATGATAAAAAAATGTGTTGTAAATCGCTAATAAATTACAGAGGTGTTTTTTCTATGGTTATATAGACAATCATTTTCACCCAGGTGGGGAACTCTTCATCAGTTACTTCTTAAATGACGAACCTGGGAACTCCAGTAAGTCGTGGTATCATTCTAATGTGTAATTTACTGCTTTAGATAATTGAGGAATAAAACAGATGAGAAATAAGAGACAACATTGGACAACAGCTACATGAGCTTAATAATAACTGAGCCAGCAGATCGAATAAAAAACTGAGGATAACTCAATATACCTGCTGACAGCGGAGTCATTTATAAATACATATAATTCTGGATTAATATATATATTACCCTACAAGTTTGTGTCGGTGGTTGAATGTGTTGAGTGCTGTATTTAAATCGTGTCTGTGTGAAAAAGTAAAGTGCTGCGAGTGTGTGGGAAAAAATAATCACGAGCATGCGCAAAGCTGATTGGCAGTTGTTGTTGCTGTCCCCCCCCCCCCCGCTTCAATTTGATTGGCTGTTTAATTACTGCCGTCGTCTGCTTGTTAAGAACGCGTGTGACCGTGAAGAATATGGATTATTTTAACGGGGGGAAGATTGTGAGTTTAAACACATTAGTCTTACACCAAATATAGCAACTAGCCAGTAACTGATATGTTTATGAGTTCATATTGGATCCATCAAATAAAGACTTTGCTCTCCCACGTGAACCAGGATGTGTATGTATGTGCTGAGCACGTGATGTTGTTATGTCTAAATATATATATATATATATATATATATATATATATATATACAACTCTCTCTCTTTCTATATATATTTATATATGTATATATATATATATATATAAATGTATATATTTATATATTTCTTTATGATTAAATAAAGTAATGTTTTAAAACAATTACAATTATTTTATAAATTTGCTCTCTATATAAAGTAATTTAATGTGTAAAAAAAAAGTAAAGTAAAATAACTTCAAATAGAAAGCAAACAACACTAAAACCACTAGATGTCATCCTTCTCTCTCTCCCTGTCTGCACTCATCCTTTAATTGGACGACTGATGAACATATGAGTTCATGCCCCACTTCTCTCCCTCTCTCTCTCAAAATGACTCTCTGACCCCCCCCCCCCCCCCCACACACACACACACACACACTCTCCCACCCCTCCCTCTTAGCCCAAATAACAAAATGCTGACTTCTCAAAGTGCTGTCCATCAGTATGCCTGTTTCAGCATAGCAGAGAGAGAGAGAGAGAGAGGAGGGGGGAGAAAAAATGAAATAACTTTCTCTGGTTTCTGACTGCAGGCTCTGCCTTGCCGAGGGGCTTCATCACTGCGCTTCAGTGAAGGTAGGTGTGAGGCTGCTTCTTTCTAATGCTCTCTGTATAAAACAACACATTGTATATGGGGATGGGGGGGGGGGGACCCCACTCTGCATTGCCTGTTTGTGGGGTTCGGCTCCATTTTCCTTAAGCTAGATCCTCTCATGTGTGAGACTTTGTGTCTGAGATAGGACAACGCTACAGAGAGAATGGGGGCGAGTCCCAATAAAAATGTTTTATTAGATTTATTTGAATGCTGACATGAGTTCACTGAAACTCTCAACCTGTGACACTGAAAGACTTCTGCATGAGGGCGTGGGGGGTCAGCTGAGTCCTGAATCCTGTCTCTAATGGAGCCATCGGTGTGTGGTACGTGGAGGCTGAGCCGCTCATCGCCGTTAATTCGTTAGAGGGGATTTTGCAGACCTTGTCTCAGTCGGTCGCAGCAGGTTTTTAAACTGAGAAGGGTTAAGTTTGCCCTCCGCCGACATGCCTTCCAGTTACGGCCCATTCCTGTTGCACATTTAACGATCCGTCACTGGATTACGTTGTCATCCGGGGACTGATGCCTTAGTGGTGGCGATCTGGTGAACAGCTCCACTTCATGCCGATTTGTCCACGTGTTCCTAAATTGGCTGACTTTGTTTAAAAGTGAATACTGAACGACACTTTTCGACCACCCCCGACCCCTCAAAGGCAACGCGTCCTGGAAGTAGCCGACTTGTGAAGCTACAATTAAGCCGAAGGTCAGATTTAGGAATGTTACGCGTTGGTGGTAAGACGGTAAGACGTGGAGAAGACGACCGCGCTGATGGTGGCGGAATGGAGGCTCGCAGCCCGGTCATTTAAAAAAAAAAGAAAAAAAGAAGTGTTGCTACCGTCACACTAAATAAAATAAAACCTCCACCTCACAAAGATCAGGGAAACTAAGAGAGATGACCTCAAAGTTTATTTTCTGCTCCAGTAAAAACAAACGCCCCGCGGGGCACAGGAGCCGAGTGTAAATCACGCTGGAGCATTTATGAGTGTGCAACCTTTGTCGCCGGGAAATCCAAACCCTTGTAATGGTCTTTAACTTATAAAACACAGCGTAACTCCCCCCGGCTGCTCTTAGGCTGCTATAGGTGCTCCTTTGTGCACGAGCACAATGAGCACGTAGCTCCAGAAAAGGTTCCTTTCTTCTTCTTCAAATGGCTGAAAAGTGTGATCTGTGAACTCTCCGGGTACTTTAACAACGGCCGTGACCAAAACCCCCAACAGGTGGTTGGAGGTGGGAGGCCTGGGAGAGGGATGTCGTATGTGTACAGATTGTAAAGCCGACTGAGGCAAATTCGTGGGCTGTATAAAATATACTGAATTGAATTGAAATCAGTTGCAGTGATCGGGGCCGTCGGAGCAGCTGGAGGAGGAGACGCGTTAGCTGAGATTTACACCGGCACAGTTCTGATTACATCCGCCGCCTCCTGTTCACTGCTATCTAGACTAGCAAGACGATAGAGACTATCCAGACTATCCAGACTATCGCGACGATCGAGATTATCGCGACAATCGAGACTATCGTGACGATCGAGACTATTTAGACTATCGTGACGATCGAGACTATCGTGACTATCCTGACGATCGTGACTATCGTGACGATTGAGACGATCGGGACGATTGAGACGATCGGGACTATCGTGACGATCGAGACTATCGGAACTATCGTGACGATCGAGACTATTTAGACTATCGTGACGATCGAGACTATCGGAACTATCGTGACGATCGAGACTATTTCGACTATCGTGACGATCGAGACTATCGTGACTATCGTGACGATCGTGACTATCGAGACTATCGTGACGATCGAGACTATTTAGACTATCCTGACGATCGTGACTATCGTGACGATCGAGACTATCGGGACGATCGAGACGATCGGGACTATCGTGACGATCGAGACTATCGAGACTACCGTGACGATCGTGACTATAGTGACGATCGAGACTATCGGGACTATTGTGACGATCGAGACTATCGTGACGATCGAGACGATCGGGACGATCGAGACGATCGGGACTATAGTGACGATCGAGACTATCGTGACGATCGAGACGATCGGGACGATCGAGACGATCGGGACTATCGTGACGATCGAGACTATCAAGACGATCGTGACTATAGTGACGATCGAGACTATCGGGACTATTGTGACGATCGAGACTATCGTGACGATCGAGACGATCGGGACGATCGAGACGATCGGGACTATCGTGACGATCGAGACTATCGTGACTATCGTGACGATCGTGACTATCGAGACTATCGTGACGATCGAGACTATTTAGACTATCCTGACGATCGTGACTATCGTGACGATCGAGACTATCGGGACGATCGAGACGATTGGGACTATCGTGACGATCGAGACTATCGAGACTACCGTGACGATCGTGACGATCGAGACTATCGGGACTATTGTGACGATCGAGACTATCGAGACGATCGAGACGCTCGGGACGATCGGGACGATCGGGACTATCGTGACGATCGTGACAAAAGAAAAGTTTAATCAACACCAAGGCTCCGTTCAGAAAGTAAAGCAGATTTGTTTATCTTCTGTTACTTTCAATTTAATCTGGATTTGTGTGTCTAGACGTCGCCACCGACCAACCTGCACGGGTTGCTGTGGTCAAGGTGTCGGTGTCCGCTACGACATAGCTACAACGTAGCTACGATGTAGCTACCGAAATCTTTTTGGTCTTGAGTTTAAGTTCGACCAGCTCGGTGTGTTTTTGGATGTGCAGACAAAATAAGATCCTGGATGACGAGCTGTACAATTAATAGGATTCAGACCCAATTTATCTCATTTCTTGAAGATTATTTTTTTCCCCGTCTGATGAAACGCTAATGTTCCGTTTCCTCGAAGCCGTAATCATGACATTTACCTTGGGAGGAAGCTAAAAGTGACTTCTACTTCCTGTTCTGCCTCACGAGACACGGCACTAATGTGACTCTGTGAGCTTTTTCTGGAGTCGTCACACACACACGCACACACACACACACACACACACACAGTCAAGCGAATGACGGTGGGCCTGGGGTCTTTTAAAAAAAAAATTCTGTTGATATCTCTGCTGTTGATTTTTTATAATGATTTTACTGTAAAACAATCAGAAATGATGTGTAATCCAAATTTGTTGTTCTCCAAACGACCCGAGAAGAGGCAACGCGCCGTGCCACACAGTCGCCGTGGGCTCTTTCTAAAACCGTCCATGTCAAAGTATTTAGACCGCGGCTCCCTGACTGGTGGACGGTGTCAGCAACCAGCCGCACTTAGCGAAACAATAAGCGCGGCTCAAGAGCTCGACATGAAAAGTCATACAGATTATATATGCAGGGCCCGACCACAGACTGTGTAGGTGGACGTAGTCATGGTGACGTCACCCGCTGATTTGTCAGAACAGCCATTAAGATTTCTCAGTCGCCATCTTGGAATACGGTCGTCGCCATGTTTTTGGAATTCGGGGGACTGACGTAGAGACGTGGTATACATGAAGCATAGACTTCTATACAACCAGAAGAGTCGCCCCCTGGTGGTCGGGTGAGAGAATGCAGCTTTAACACATGAAGCGTAGACCTCTATACAACCAGAGGAATTGTCCCCTGGTGGTCGGGAGAGAGAATGCAGCTTTAATACATGAAGCATATACCTCTATACAAGCAGAGGAGTCGCCCCCTGGTGGTCAGTAGAGAGAATGCAGCTTCAACACATGATGCATAGACTTCTATACAACCAGAGGAGTCGCCCCCTGGTGGCCAGGAGAGAGAATGCAGCTTTAACACATGAAGCATATACCTCTATACAACCAGAGGAGTCGCCCCCTGGTGGTCAGTAGAGAGAATGCAGCTTCAACACATGATGCATAGACTTCTATACAACCAGAGGAGTCGCCCCCTGGTGGTCAGTAGAGAGAATGCAGCTTTAACACATGAAGCATACACTTCTATACCCGGGTATAATAATTGAGGCAGCTAATCGTTGATACATTGGTAAATGTTTGTTGCATTTGTGATTTATAAATATAAATTACTTTGAGGTTTCGATCCTACTTCTTTCAGCTCATCTTGGCTCTTAAAGGTGCGTTCACTTGCGAAACAACAGCGAAGCAAATGAAAAACGTTTGATTGTCAACATCGCCACCAAAACTTTCATAAGTGTGTGTTGGGCCCTGACTCGTACACCATCAGGTTGTTCCTTGTTTATATTTTAACAATGGAAAGTCATGTAAAGCGCTTCAACATGTGTCCATAAAGCTGGATCAAAAGCTTTTTCTCCCACCGCCACTCCCCATGTCCGGTGAGCTGCTGCCTCCATCCCCTCCGCCCTCTCAATCTCCTCCGTCTTCCTCTGCAATCCGGTGTTTGTGCCTTTGGCTTTACGCGTTAGAGCCTCGCGGCGTCGGCGAGGAGAAAGGAACAAATGAATTTAAAGCGTGACCAAGTGAGATTACTTCGATTCAACAAGCCAGATATTCATGTCGATAAACTCGCGATTTCTTTGACTCCGCCTCCGAGGCTCGTTAGGCCATGAATATCTGTGGATTTGGCTATTATTGTATTACCATTACTTTTGATTTAATTATTGTTTATTTTAAGTGGTCGCACCGGGGAGTTGAGTTACCGAGGAGGAAAAATGATCCACAGTGCTGGGAACATGGGTCTTAAAAAACTATAATAGATAAAAAAAATAAAAAAGGGACTAATTGTGATTTCAGTTGGACTTAAACATGACAGTATTTAGGACAGCAGTGTATCACCATTTCTTTCTTGGGTTAATAGAACTATATGTATTGACAATAATAATGGCCCGTTTTCACTAAATAGCCCTGATCCTTTATTTGATTGTGTACTTGTGGCCGTCACAGATCCACACATCTGATTGGTTCCCAGGTCCCGGGGCCTCGGAGCCGTGCGCTCCCTCGCCTCGGGGCTTCCAACCCTGCTGCTCTTCGCCTTTATCAGTTTGTCGTTGGGAAACATTCGGGTGTGTCCACCACCGTGTGAGCGTGTGTCCGTCGATGATAAATAAGGGATTGCACTTTCCACCCCTCTCCATTCCGCTATTCTTAGTCTCTGCGTGGCGAGCTCAGGGTTTAGAGTTACGAAGACTTTGCTCTCTCTCTCTCTCTCCACTTCTCTGCCTCGCTCTACCTCTTCGCCTCAGCGGGTCCCCAGTGGGCGGTTGTTTACTTCTGGTGTGTTTCTTAAGGTGAGAATGAAGCTTGTTGGTACAGACATGATTTCCTCTGTTATCATCATCACCGCATGAATGAAGCTCATGGTCTGAATAAGGCAGATGATGCTCAGTGAAGCTCGTGACCAGGACAGCGGTACTCCAATCAGTCAGCGGGTCGGCGGTTCAACGCCCGCCTTAGTCGATGTGTCCTTGAGCAAGACACTTCACCCTGAATTGCTCCCTGAAGCTGCGTCTATGGTGTGAGAATGTAGGTCGCTTTGGATAAAAGCGTCAGATAAATGTAATGTGCAGGTGAGGGTGAGGGTGAAGGTGAGGATGAAGGTGAGGGTGAAGGTGAGGATGAAGGTGAAGGTGAGGGTGAAGGTGAGGATGAAGGTGAAGGTAAGGGTGCAGGTGAGGGTGAAGGTGAGGGTGAGGGTGAAGGTGAGGGTGAAGGTGAAGATAAAGGGGAGGGGTGAGGGTGAAGGTGAATGTGAGGGTGAAGGTGAGGGTGAAGGTGAGGGTGAGGGTGAAGGTGAGGGTGAAGGTGAAGATAAAGGGGAGGGTGAGGGTGAAGGTGAATGTGAGGTTGCAGGTGAGGGTGAAGGTGAAGGTGAGGGTGAAGGTGAGGGTGAGGATGAAGGTGAGGGTGAAGGTGAGGATGAAGGTGAGGGTGCAGGTGAGGGTGAGGGTGAAGGTGAGGGTGAAGGTGAAGATAAAGGGGAGGGTGAGGGTGAAGGTGAGGGTGAGGGTGAAGATGAAGGTAAGGGTGCAGGTGAAGGTGAAGATGAAGGTAAGGGTGCAGGTGAAGGTGAAGGTGAGGGTGAAGGTGAAGGTGAGGGTGAGGGTGAAGATGAAGGTAAGGGTGCAGGTGAAGGTGAAGGTGAGGGTGCAGGTGAAGGTGAAGGTGAGGGTGCAGGTGAAGGTGAAGGTGAGGGTGAGGGTGAAGGTGAAGATGAAGGTGAAGGTGAAGGTGAAGGTGAAGGTGAAGGTGAAGGTGAGGGTGCAGGTGAAGGTGAAGGTGAGGGTGAGGGTGAAGGTGAGGGTGAATGTGAGGGTGCAGGTGAAGGTGAAGGTGAAGATGAAGGTAAGGGTGCAGGTGAAGGTGAAGATGAAGGTAAGGGTGCAGGTGAAGGTGAAGGTGAGGGTGAAGATGAAGATGAAGGTGAGGGTGAGGGTGAGGGTGAAGATGAAGGTAAGGGTGCAGGTGAAGGTGAAGGTGAGGGTGTAGGTGAAGGTGAAGGTGAGGGTGAAGGTGACGATGAAGGTGAGGGTGAAGGTGAAGATGAAGGTGAGGGTGAGGGTGAAGGTGAAGATGAAGGTGAAGGTGAGGGTGAAGGTGAAGATGAAGGTCAGGGTGAGGGTGAAGGTAAGGGTGCAGGTGAAGGTGAAGGTGAAGATGAAGGTGAAGATGAAGGTAAGGGTGCAGGTGAAGGTGAAGGTGAGGGTGCAGGTGAAGGTGAAGATGAAGGTGAGGGTGCAGGTGAAGGTGAAGGTGAGGGTGCAGGTGAGGGTGAGGGTGAGGGTGAGGGTGAAGGTGAAGATGAAGGTGAAGGTGCAGGTGAAGGTGAAGGTGAGGGTGCAGGTGAAGGTGAAGGTGAAGGTGAGGGTGAGGGTGAAGGTGAAGATGAAGGTGAAGGTGAAGGTGAAGGTGAGGGTGAATGTGAGGGTGAAGGTGAATGTGAGGTTGCAGGTGAAGGTGAAGGTGAAGATGAAGGTAAGGGTGCAGGTGAAGGTGAAGATGAAGGTAAGGGTGCAGGTGAAGGTGAAGGTGAAGGTGAGGGTGAAGATGAAGGTGATGGTGAAGGTTAGGGTGAATGTGAGGTTGCAGGTGAGGGTGCAGGTGAAGGTGAAGATGAAGATGTGCCCCCTCTCCCATTGAGAGGAGTAAAACATGTTGGTCTCCTCATCAAACTATTGCGTAACACGGCGGCCTTGGGCCGGCCGCCACGCTCTGAGTGATAGTGTAACTTTATTTACACGAATTGTGTTGCTAAGGACTTAAACTCTTCATGAGGACACAGGACACGAAGAGGAAACCAAACTCTGACCCCCCCACCCCGTCCCCTTCCTGTCTTCCCTTCTCTCACAGTGCCCTCTCGTCCAGGTGTGTGTGTGCAGCGGTGTGTGTGTGAGCGAGTGTGTGTGTGCGTATGTGAGCCAGAGCCTCAGGAGCCATGTCGGACCCCCGGGACATCGATGAGGACGCCCTCCTCAGGGGCCTCAGCGCCGCGGATCTGCAGCAGCTGGAGTGCGAGCTGCTGGAGATGGACCCCGAGGTACGAGGAGGCGGCGGATGTCTCACAAAAACGGCATTTTTAGAATAAAACGGCGTTTCCAGCGGCGAGAGAGACAAGGGGGGCAACAGATCAGTCGAACGGGAACGAAGCGGCAAACTGCCGGTCAAAGTTTCTGTCGCCATCACAAAGTCTCAGAGTCAGAGTTCTGTAAATAACTGGTGTCATCGAACGCTCCCACGTGAACGCCCGTCAGTTACCAGGAACATGTGGCTGAAGCAGATTCATAAATGGTGTTTCAAGCCTTACTGTTCCCTCATGTCCCAATACCCCCCCTCCCTCGTTCTCCCAGAATGCCATGCTGCCCGCCGGCCTCCGGCAGCGCGACCAGACGAAGAAGGGCCCGACGGGGTCGTTCGACCGCGACGCCCTGCAGCAGCACTTGGAGAAGGAGGCCCTGGATCACGAGGGCAGGGATGACCTGGTGCCCTTCACTGGCCAGAAGAAAGGTGTGTGTGTGTGTGTGTGTGTGTGTGTAGAGACTTAAACTCCCTCACAGCTGGACATGATGCGCCACTGCACAGCAGCCCAGGCTCTTTAGCTTCAGGTCTGACGGGTTTTGGCAGCTCACTGAGTTTCAGGGTTCATTTCCATCACAGTCCCAAACCGGGGAACCGGATTGGCGGAGAAATATTCCTCCCTGAAGTTCTTGTGGAACTTAATTTAAATGGAAACCAACACCAGATACATCCGTGTCCTGCTTTTTCTTTCTTCTGTTATTCGTGACCCCCCCAAAGGAAAAAGGAAGAGAAAGCACAGTTCAGGCTCCAGTGGAAAGAAACACGTTTTATGAGAGCCGGTGCATAAATCCAGGTTACGCCCTGAAACGTGATCCGAAGCTCCAAAACAGAGACACACGTACGGTTTCAACTATTCAGAGGGAAGAAACACGATGTAAAGGGTAAACAAATAAAACATCGGTAACTGCACGACGATCGCCTCATTTCTGATCGTCCCTCTGCCTTGTTTTAAAATGCTTTTAAATGTTGTATATGTTTTTTTGAATGTTTTTAAATGTTCTTAAATGTTTTAAATATTTGTGAATATTTTGAATGTTTTTAATTTTTTAAAATGTTTTAAATGTTTTAAATGTTTTCAAATGTTTTCAATATTGTAAATGTTTTAAATGTTTTAAATGTTTTAAATGTTTTAAATGTTTTAAATGTTTTAAAATGTTTTTAATGTTTTTAAATGTTTTTAAATATTGTAAATGTTTTAAAATGTTTAAAATGTTTAAAATGTTTTTTAATGTTTTAAAGTGTTTTAAAACGTTTTTGTATTCTCTGGTTTCGCCTCCTTCCTCGTCCGCTCCTCCTTCCCTCGTCTCAAGGAAAAACCTTCGTGGCCAAGAAAGCAGCGGAGCTCCCCGAGCACGAGCAGGTGATGCTGGAGCCGGAGCTGGAGGAGGCGCTGAAGAACGCCACCGACGCGGAGATGTGTGACATCGCAGGTCAGAGGTCATACTGTTCGTGTGCTGATTCACAGCTCAGAGTTTAGTTCTGCGGCCCGGTTCTCTCTCTCTCTGCTCGGAGGGGGGGGGGGAGGTTCCCGGGTCCAGTTTTACAGACGTGGCCACAGACGTGCGACGGGGTCCAATTCTCCACGCTCAGCAACACCAAAATAAACAAGCCTGCACGGCCCGCGGCCAGAGGAAGGGTGGAGTGGACGGGGGGACGGGGGGGGGAGTGATAGGGTATCAGTTTGGAACAGACCTGTGGGGACAGATGGACACAGTTGATGTTTTTTTGGAGTCTTATATTATGCATGGTAGAGTATTATTCCTCATTCGCCAACATTACAGACAAACAATAACCAAACACAAAGGATCCGGCTAATTGATCTGTAGCTAATTGATCTGGAGCTAATTGATCTGGAGCTAATTGATCTGGAGCTAATTGATCTGGAGCTAATTGAGCCGGCTGCTTTTGAATGAAAACATGGCCACACACAGAACATCCAGCATGTCGTCGACTGTTCAGCTTCCATAGTTTGTTGGTACCCGTGCAGTTTGGGGGTCGGGGAACCCCAGAGCTGGACCTGTGGGACTCGTCCCTGATAATGAGCTCATGAAGATGTTGCGCCGGACGAACGGACACTTCAAATAGCGACTCGGTAACCGACCCGCTTGAGTTACACAACCTGGAGCCCTCCTCGTTTAAAACCAGCGGAGGATTACACCTCAGTCAGCCTGTCAGTCTTTTGTTTGGGCTTTTTTGGCAAACTAATGGATGGATGGGCCGACCCGCTTCATGAGCCCGAGGAGGGAGGGGGGGGGGGGTATCAATTAATTAATCTCTCCATCGCCACGTTGCTATATTGAGTTTTTGTGTAGTTGCTGCAGTCTCGTTCGTGTTGTAAAGCTACCGTGGGTTATTCTCAGGAGCCCGACCGGATGACAGGGGGTGTTTATGGTCTGTAAGCCCCCTCCCACACACACACACACACACACACACACACACACACACACACACACACACACACACACACACACACACACACACACAGGGCAGGCAGCTGTCTCCCTGACCCCCCCCCCCCCCCTCCTCACAAGAACCTTCCCTGTGTGTGCGGCGCAGCTTGGCGGGTCACAACAGGAGCAGGTCTGCCACCTGCTGGTCATTAAGAGCAACAGCAGGTCGAGAGAAAACTCTTTACTTCATTTGTAAGTCATTCTTGGTTTTAATTGTTTATTAAACCAACTTTATTGTCCATGTATAGACATGTCCAAGGCCACTTAATCTCCAAACCAGTGAAACTCCAGTACATACAAGGTCCAATAAACCCTCCGGGCTGCGGCGGGGGATACAATTAGTTTCTCGTGTTCACAGTGATGCTTTCTTTTCTTGCAGCCATCCTGGGAATGTACACCCTGATGAGCAACAAGCAGTACTACGACGCTCTGGGCACCACGGGAACCATCGCCAACACGGAGGGCATCAACAGTACGTGCACCATCTGATACCCAATCCTTCTTCTTCATGCCGGTTCCCCTCCTGGGCAAACGGCGAGTTGTGAAGTGGGAAAAAAAGAAGATATTTGTAACGTTTTCTAATTTTTCTTGAGCTAAGAATCATTTTTCTCGCCTTCTAAAAGTCATGTTCAGGATCAGATGGACTCAGGGCTCTCGGCTATGTCGTGGAGACGCTTGCATCGTGTTCATTTAAACACCCTGGAGAACCCTCGACTCTGACATCTGTTCCTCGGGGTTTCTGAGCTCGTGAGAGATGTTTTCACGGATGAGTTATCGTCGTCATAGACTTTAAAATCAGAGGAACTCTTCTGTCGTAGAGATCATCTATGAAAATGTCATTTTTAGAACAGAGAAGGAAGCCTGCAGAATATTGAATATACATACACTACCGTTCAAAAGTTTGGGGTCATCCAGACAATTTTGTGTCTTCCATGAAAACTCACCTTTATTTATCAAATGAAAATTGAATATAAAATATAGTCAAGACATTGACAAGGTTAGAAATAATGATTAATATTTGAAGTATTAATTTTGTTCTTCAAACTTCAAGCTCAAAGGAAGGCCAGTTGTATAGCTTATATCACCAGCATAACTGTTTTCAGCTGTGCTAACATAATTGCACAAGGGTTTTCTAATCAGACATTAGTCTTCTAAGGCGATTAGCAAACACAATGTACCATTAGAACACTGGAGTGATCGTTGATGGAAATGGGCCTCTATACACCTCTGGAGATATTTCATTAGAAACCAGACGTTTCCACCTAGAATAGTCATTTACCACATTAACAATGTATAGTGTGTATTTTTGATTAATGTTATCTTTATTGAAAAAATAGTGCTTTTCTTTGAAAAATAAAGACATTTCTAAGTGACCCCAAACTTTTGAACGGTAGTGTATATATATATAAATATATATATTTATATATGTATATATATTTATATATATATGTATATATATAATCATATATATATGTATATATATATTTATAGTATATATATGTATATATATATATATATATATAAATATATGTATATATGTGTATATATTTATTTGGGACTGTATGTTAATGAGGCGAATTTCTTACACCGTTTGCATTCAGAAAAGAAATCAAATAAAACACTGAATATATGTTTATAATCCTCAAGAGTATACGTGATCACCAAAAGCATTGCTCTGGTATCGTATCGTCATCGGTAACCACGACTCCAAACGTTGTGTCTCCTGCAGGTGTCGTGAAGCCGGATCCGTTTAAGATCTTCCCCGACGAGCTGCCCAACCCCACCAACGTGGAGGAGACGCTGGAGAGGATCCACAACAACGACAGCAGCCTGACAGAAGTCAACCTCAACAACATCAAGGTCGGGACTCGGGACGTCCTCCAGTAACACACAGAGCTCTTACAGGTGTCTGTGTCTGTGCTGCAGGACATTCCCATCCCGACGCTGAAGGAGATCTTCGAGGCGATGAAGGGGAACTCTCACGTGGAGTCTCTGAGCATCGCCGCGACCCGCAGCAACGACCCCGTGGCCTACGTGAGTGCCATGTGACACAGGCATGGCAAGTTATTTGGGTTTCCTTCCCATCGTCCAATAGAATACATGGTGCGTTTGTATCTGTGTGTGCGTGTGTGACAGTCCTGTGCCGAGATGCTGCAGGAGAACACCAGCCTGCAGAGCCTCAACGTCGAGTCCAACTTCATCACCTCCGACGGCATGATGGCGATCGTCAAAGCCATGAACAGCAACGCCACGCTGGTGGAGTTCAAGATCGACAACCAGGTGGGAGACGGGCGACGACGCGCGTCGGATTACACGCGTGTTGAATGGCGCGTTGATGAACATGGACCCGCGTGTCTCCACAGAGGCAGAAGCTGGGAGACTCGGTGGAGATGGAGATCGCCTCCATGCTGGAGAACAACTCCAGCATCCTCAAGTTCGGGTACCACTTCACGCAGCAGGGCCCGCGCGCCCGGGCCGGCATGGCGATCACGCGGAACAACGACATGAGTGAGGAGACAACAAAACATTTAAAAACAATCATTATTTTTTCTTTATCGTCAATGTAGAATATATACAGGACTGTCTCAGAAAATTAGAATATTGTGATAAAGTTCTTTATTTTCTGTAATGCAATTAAAAAAACAAAAATGCATTGGATTCATTTGAATCAACTGAAATATTGCAAGCCTTTATTCTTTAATATTGCTGATTATGGCAGAAAACTCAAATATCCTAGCTCTATATATTAGAATATCATGAAATAGTATACTAGTAGGGTATTAAACAAATCACTTGAATCGCTAATTAACTCAAACACCTGGAAACACATTTTCAAATGTTTGATTTTGTTTTGCTGTTATAAATCTTTTTTTTTACTTGGTCTGAGGAAATATTCACATTTTATGAGATAGGATTTTAGAGTTTTCTTAAGCTGTAATCAGCAATATTAAAAGAATAAAAGGCTTGCAATATTTCAGTTGATTTGTAATGAATCCAGAATGCATGACATTTTTGTTTTTGAAATTGCATTACAGAAAATAAAGAACTTTATCACAATATTCTAATTTTCTGAGACAGTCCTGTATACACTACCATTCAAAAGTTTGGGATCACCCAGACAATTTCGTGTCTTCCATGAAAAATCACACTTTTATTTATCAAATGAATATAAAATATAGTCAAGACATTGACAAGGTTAGAAATAATGATTAATATTTGAAGTATTAATTTTGTTCTACAAACTTCAAGCTCAAAGGAAGGCCAGTTGTATAGCTTATATCACCAGCATAACTGTTTTCAGCTGTGCTAACATAATTGCACAAGGGTTTTCTAATCAGACATTAGTCTTCTAAGGCGATTAGCAAACACAATGTACCATTAGAACACTGGAGTGATAGTTGATGGAAATGGGCCTCTATACACCTCTGGAGATATTTCATTAGAAACCAGACGTTTCACCTAGAATAGTCATTTACCACATTAACAATGTATAGAGGGTATTTCTGATTAATTTAATGTTATCTTTATTGAAAAAACAGCTTTTCTTTGAAAAATAAAGTCATTTCTAAGTAATCCCAAACTTTTGAACAGTAGTGTATATATTCTTTTTTCTTCTCTCGCCAGTTCGCCAGCAGAGGTTGAGATGAGGGCGGCGAGCGAGAAGAACAGAAGAAGAGCCACTTCCTGCCCCCCCCCCCCCATGAACCCGGGCCGCCCCACTAACCGCCGCCATCTCATTTCATTTAGACAGCTTTTTATTTTAGTTTTTTTTGTCGACTGCTGAGCTCATCATAAAGGCATGTGGAGGTCACAAGCAACACGTGAGGTGTCTTTTTATTTATTTTGTTCATTTATTTTTTGTGTGCTTTAAATCATCATCCTCATCCGTCACCCCAAACAAAAACAACAACGACGACGACATACACACACTCATGAGAAAACTATTTTCAAGTGTGGTGCTATCTGTGGGAAGAAAACAATCTGTAAATACTTTAAATAAAAATATATATTCGAGTATTTTTCATTGTAAATGTTGGGGAAAGTTTAATTTGATTGATTTCCACGTCTCGTCTCAACGTCACATATTTGATACCGGATGAAACCGGTTTGCAGGAGCTCACATGAACTCATTGGCAGTAGATGCAGACGAGTCCATCGTTTACTAAATGTAATTATGACCCCCCCCCCCCTTAATTGACAAACACTGCAGCATTTTAGGGCTGAACCCTTAAAGTCACGAACCACGCGGCTGTAATCCCTTTAAAGTCTCTCCTGATCCTCAGACTCCCCTGAAGCACCTGAACTATTTTTACCCCCCCCCCCCCAGTAACCTCGTCCGCTGGGCTTGAGTTACCTCGTTCCAAATATACGCGCAAACCACTTGACGAGTTTTTCACGAACACAAACAGCTGCAAACCTCTGAAGGTTCCTTTCAAAATGTCGCATGGGTGAAAACGGCAGGCGAGAGGTTGAAGGTCACCGGAGGTCAAGCGTAGACTCGTTTCACTTCAAAGCCTTTTTCTACAAGTGTCCACCTGTCACTCGCTTCCTCATCCTCCTCCTCCTCACGTATCAGCAGGTGTCATCAGAAACTGACCCGTGCCAAGTCATGGGTGTTATCCACTTCATACCAACGAAGAAGAATTCTAACCGGTGGCTCCGCTCCCGATTATCGGACCGAGGGGCGGTCCAACGTCAACGAAGAGGGGGGGCGGGGTTGTAATTTAATAAAACGATAAAAAATGGGGATGGAAATAGGATGAACAGATATAAAAGACGTTCTCTCCTCTGATCCCGGAGACGTGAGGCTGATTGTTTAAAGTCACTGAGATTTGAAAAGATGGCAATAAATGAAACTAGTGCAGTCAACATGAAAAACAATCAGATTGAACCTTCTTTGACACACTTTGTATTTCTACTGTTAGTCCAGACTGCAGCGACGCTCACATACATCAGACTCTGTGACATGAACTTTGACCCTCTCAGAATAGCCGGCTGACCGGGTTGGAATCGGACATCTTGGTTGTTTTTGGCACGCTGCATTTGAGATCCGATGAATTGGGAGGAATAAATAATTGATGCTGCGCAATGAGTGACTGCGAGACATTTATGGTGCTCTCCCTTCATAACAATAACGCACAGTCAGCATTTTAAGGAGGGAAATGAATTTAATCTAAAAAGTCAAAGTACTTTTTTCCCTTCTTACCGTTCTGTAAATGTAATAATTTACTCAATAAGCTGAGGGGAAATTCAATTTTTCCAATATTTTTTTTAGTTTCTTCAGTTCTTCGTCGTTCCTCAGGGACCTGGAGGAAGGGGAGGGGCGAGCGAAGGAGGCTCCTCTTCGTCCGAATCAAACTCCACGTTCCGGTCTCTGACCCACCGGCCGCTCCGGTCCTTCAGCCAGCCGTCACTACGGAAACAGACGAAGCCGGAGGGAATGAAAGCCGCCATGTTGGGACACTCCAATGTACGTCTCTTAGCTGTGGAGCACAACGGCGAACCTTTTCAGTTTGAGGTAGTGCTCCAGCTCGCTCCTCCTCTCGGCGGTTATAGGCTCCGCCTCCTGCGCCGCTGCACCATTAGCTCCCGTTCTGTCTTCTGATGGACGCGACCCTTCGTCTGCTACAAGACACACACACAAAAACAGCAACAACATGCCCTCAATTAAAGCACACGGGCACCACGTTTCAAGTGTGAACGTGAAAGGTGGCGGACTTCACCTGCCGAGGTGCTTTGCGTCAAACGGTTTGAACCTTCGGTTTGCCGACGCGCCTTTTCTTGTTCCGATACCGTTTTGCCGGAAGAGTTGAGGCCGGTTTCTGAGCCGGCGCCCAGCGGCCCCTTTTCAGATTTCGTGCTTGAAAAATAACAAGAATAGATTGAGGTAAAGAAAGAAAAAAGAGATTCATAAACTGTGGTGAAATGATACATTTCTTGAAATGCTCACCTGGTTTTTGCATGGCGGCTGTTATACGGGACGGTCTTCAACAACGCGTGACGCGTCAGCCTCCGCGTTTGGGCCAGCAGAGGAGCCGAGCACGACGGTTCCTACAAGCAGAAACACCGGATGTGGAATCGCGTTTCACAGCCGCAGCGCGGCTCGACGGTCCGTCAGTCCAGCTCCTGTCGTTTCTCTCCAAAATGACGACTCCTCGACCTTCTGCCTGTCGGAGGATCAGACTCGACTCCCGACCGTTTTTTTTAATGCTCGAGGGTCGACAAACAGTTGAAGTTACCGACCTGCCGCGTGTCCTCAGCCTGGACGTAGTGTTCATGGAGCCTTTTGGTCCTTTCGTTCTTCAGTCGCGCTTTCTTGCCGTAGAATGCTTTCAATCCTGATGACAAGCGACACAATAAAATCTTTTTAGGCCACTGATAATTAATTTAGGATCATATCAACAAGACATATTGTGTGAGACAATACACACTTGCCATAGCGTAGCTGTGAAGCTATTTCTGGTTGCCACGGGCGATGTTGCAAACCAGTAAGTTGGTCAGCTTTATGCTAATATTGTTTCAAAAAAATGATTTTTATCATGATGTCAAAGTGAGTTTAATTCAGTGTCTTTTAGCCATAAACAGATGTTACATGTCTGGTTATTTGATGTGTAAACAGCCTCTTTATTGGCGTACGTGTTCATATTGTAAAGGCTTCTGAGGAAAATGGGTAATTTGTGATTCTGCGCTATCCAAAAATCAATCAATCAATTACTTTGTTATTCCTTTGAATGAAGTTTGGGGGACATAGAGTCCAGATATGAAGTATATCTTGCTCAAGAGTTAAATCGTCCAAACTAAATGATCACGGGAACACTTGGAGACAGTTTCTTATTGACGCTGTATGAACTTGTACCCGAATAACATCCGGCATGAAGTAAACAACATGTGACGCGTCACCTTCGAGATGCCTCTTCCCGTTCCGGTGGGCCGTCAGCGTGTCCACCGTGTCGAACACGGGTCGGTAGGAGCACACGACGCACGTGTATCTGGCAACGGAACCGACACAGAACGTCACACTTCGTGTTCACGTGACAACTGTGAGACCATTAACCACCAATAAAACGAGTCAATTCACCTTCCGTTTCTCATGAGAGCCGCTTCATCTTCCGGTATAAAATGAGACAGAAGATCTGCCACGCGACGTTTCTGAGACACAGAGACAACGAGGCTGGTGAAGCGGTCACACGACAGGTGGGTACGGTAGTGAGCTAGCAGGATGCTAACAACAACAACATGAATAACGTACTGGCATTTCTTCTACAAAAGGACAAATAAGAAATATGTCACCTGGAGTATGTTTAGTTGACTTTTGTCATCACCTTCTCTTTTAAAAGACATGATTGTTACGGTTAACAACCGAAAAAAGCAGATGTCAATAACTTGTTAGCTTAGCTGTCTAGTTGCTTCTTCTTCTTCTTCTTCTTCTTCTTCTTCTTCTTCTTCGTTTGGGGTTTTACTGGTAGTGGCATTCGTTTATGTTGCATCACTGCCACCTACTGGACTTCCTGCGCTAAATCAGATAGCAGGTGTTGCGTTCCGGGTCGAAAAAAGAAAATGAGAAAAATACGTTTCACCCCATTTTTTTTGAATATGGTAAATTGTTTTGATATCAGAGTTTGACACTGATCACCGATTTCATCTGGTTTCTCTGAATTTAAAGAGCCATGCAAACCACGATAGACTAATAACTAAGCAAAGCTACTATATTATGTATTTGCTTGCTCGAGACACGTTCGATAAACCTTGAAAGTTTAACTCCAATATATATTTAAATTGTGTGTCTCAAGCTCCGAAAACAGTAAAAGTAAAAAACAGGATACATATCCAATCGCCGCATGGAAAATCGATTAATAACGGTTCACGGCCTCAATTATTACGGAAATTACAACTGTTTTGAACGCAACGCATGTGACGGCTCATGGGACCGGATACGGACCTACCCGGCAGCCATGGCAACATATGTCAGGCCAGCGCGAGCCCAACTTTACCTGCAACTTTTCTAGGTGTTTAGTTGAGGGAGAAAGAGAAACGAGTTGCTGGGACGTGTTGCCAAGTATGTCGCCGGCTGCCACATCAATTCGACGGGTAACGTTGGCAAGACAACGGTCGTAGTTTTACGACTGTCGACGTTGATTTACGTGAGTGAGCTTAACGCAGAGTGGTCCGCGACCATCATGTCGGAGGAGCGCACGCCTCCGCCCGCCGGAACGAACGGCCTACTCCGCGGGAGCCACACCAGGTCTTACGGGAGTTTGGTCCGGTCTCCGGTCCGACAGAGACGCGTTGAGCACCACCTTCAGTCCGAGGACACGCTCCAAGGCCTGTCCCTGAAATACGGCGTTTCTGTGAGTATTATTTGTCTCCAATTTTTTTTAAAGTCCTGGTCTATTTTATGTATTTTCCCCTCATCAATGCATTTAGGTTTAATGCTATTGGAATATCCATGATTTGCTATATTATGATGTTTACAATACATATTGATTGTTCAAATAATACCTGTGTATTCTTGTTGTTGTAATAATCCAAACTCAAAAACAGCGCTTGTCATTCAAATTGATTCTGTATTCAATGAATTGGCATGCTGTCCTGTAAATTCAATAAAAAGCACACCAAAATAAGTAAGTGCCAATAGTTTACTAAACTAAAAACATTGCACGATATTTTTTTCAATACTTTTAAATGGATTTTTATTCGATTCTTTAGCTCAAAACTATCCGGACCAGGATTCAGTTAAAGTAAAAACTATTTTTTTAAGTGAGATTTTCGTCAAGTTTGAAGCTGATGACGCAATCTCTTCCAGATGGAGCAAATCAAAAGGGTCAACAGGCTGTACACCAACGAGTCGATATTCCTGAAGAAGTCCCTGTGGATCCCCGTGCCGTCGGACACGGACCGCCAGGGCGACTGGGGGGATTTAGTCGGGGAGGGCAACGAGCTCGCGGGGAGCTCCTCTGAGACGCCGGCGGCAAAAGAACGGCCGTCTGACCTCACGCCGGTGGACTTTTTGAAAAGGCTGGACGGCTTGATAAGTTGGTCCAAGCAGGCCGCCGCCGTGGGATGCCAGGACGCAGAGAAGAGGTAGGGCTGCTCACCTGGCCCCACTGGCTGCTGCTGTGGCTCAAGTCAAACGCTTTGCATCCTCATTGCTGCAAAGTCCTTCCAGCTCTTCATGCGCCGCATTATGCAGCCGACTAATATGAATGTCAATACTTGTTCGTTTAATTTATACAATACCTGTTTTAATATTTTAGTCAAACTCCGACTCCCAGAGCAAGAGGCGCTCGAATTAAATATATCTGACAGCTGACTGTGTGAATCATATCAGTCTTCTTCTTCTTCGTCTTCTTTTTCCTTGTCTTCTTTTTCCTTGTCTTCTTTTTCTTCTTTTTCCTTTTCTTCGTCTTCTTTTTCCTTGTCTTCTTTATCTATTTCCTTGTCTTCTTTTTCTATTTATTTTTCCTTGTCTTCTTTATCTATTTCCTTGTCATTTTTTTCTTCTTCTTTTTCCTTGTCTTTCTTCTTTTTCCTTGTCTTCTTCTTCTTCGCAGGGTCGCCGCCATAGAAGCGGCTTGCTCCAGCGGGACGTCTGACCGGCGGCCGCTTACGAGGTCGCAGAGCGTCGTTTCATCTCCCAGAATGCAACAGCAGCAGCAGCACATAACCGAGGTGCCGCTGGCCGTCACCAAGCTCACCAAGAAGCTGAGAGACCGGGAGGATGAGATCTTCCAGCTGTGACGCGCTCGTTTCCCTGGGATCCTGCTGCCGTATGGACTTGAAGCTCAAACGTTTATTTTAATTTGATGGGAAATTACACTTAAAAAAACATTTATTTTTGCCTTTTTATTTATTTGTTGATGCGTACTGTAGCTCTACCGTTTGAGTAGCTTTTTTTTTTTAGTAGAGCAGCTTTTGAGAAATCTTTATTGTTGATGTGCAGACTTTTTGGGGGAATTTTAGAATAGAAATGTTTTAATCCTATGGTCCGTATGTAAATATGTGTGCAGTTGACTCAAAAAGCACAACCTACTGTAACTTTATAGTTGTAACTAATTAATGTATAAACAGAGAAGAACATATATCAACAGTCAAACTCTTTTTTTCTATCAAGTAGTTCGACCGGTGGGGTTGTTTTTAAAATAATTATTGCCTTTCTTTGTCTTTAAAAAAAAAAAACATTCATCATAAAAGCCCAAATTACAGCATTAACATTCCCGCTCGTTCAGTCAACACTGTTTTAAGAGTCGAATGTTGTTGTTCATCATCTAAACAAGCGTAGGCTGCAAAGTGTCTCCTCATTCGCTTTTATCCTGTGAATACAGTCTGTGTGAGCATCGTGTTGACCACCAGGGGGCAGCGCAGTATTACAGTGGCATCCCCCTCCTCATCCTCCTCCTCCTCCTCAAACACCACATCAGTCGTTCATAACGAATCATTTCAAGGCCTCCAGTATTTACATTAGACGACTGTTCTAACAGCTGATGCGGTCTAAACCGGTTTGTACTCAAGTTTCCACGAGCGCCGTCTGAAACCGACGAGTATACACGACACACGACGCGTCGCCTACGAGCGCTAATAACTCGAGGAAAAAGCCGAGCGACCGCGTCCCCGCGTGTTCCTTAAGAACGGCGTCAGTCCTCATTAAGATCTAGTCCAACAGAGTCTTGGAACGTGGGTCTCCCAGTGTCTGTGTGACCGTGTCACCACCACCATCGTCATCGTCATATCGTCCCGTCCTCGATCATCTTGTCGAGCCCTTTGCAGATCTTGGCGAGGTTGGGCGCGAAGGCGCCGCCGGGCTCGTACAGCTTGGTGAGCAGCTCCGGGTCGGCGTAGTGGTTGAAGACGTGGCTGATACGGCCGTGGGACTTGGGGGTGAGGTGGCTGTTGACCAGCCTCAGCAGCAGGTCCCTGCAGCCGGTCAGGAGATCCGCCATCACCGTTTTGTCGAAGGTGAAGTCCACCTGCACCGGGAAGGAGAAAGGGATTTATACGTTACTGTATCCTGAATTAACACCTTTTTTTAATTTAAAAGAAATACTTAACCCTCCTGTTACATTTAGGGTCAATTTGACCCCATTCAATGTTTAACGTCGGTGTTCTTTGGGGTCAATTTGACCCCAGGCTGCTTTTCACTGTGTCAAACATATAAGAACTAGAATGGGCACTCGGTAGAGCGCATACCTTCGCATATCACAAGATTGGGCATTGAATTATGAACATGTTGGCATTAGTTGCATGCCAATTGGATAGAAATTGACCGCGCTATGGTAAAAAGAAGATTTTGACCTTTTCATGACCTTGACCTTTGACCCGATCGATCCCAAAATCTAATCAAATGGTCCCCGGATAATAACCAATCATCCCACCGAATTTCATGCGATTCGGTTTAATACTTTTTTAGTTATGCGAGGAACACGCATACAAATAAATAAATAAATACACGGCGATCAAAACATAACCTTCCGCATTTTCAATGCAAAGGTAAATATCTACTTTTTTATATATTTAAAGTGCTATTTATGTAGTCAACAAACAAAGTACCTATCACTTAAACTTGGGAAACAATATTAATTCTAATAATTTTCTGGAGGTTTTAATTGCTGGGGTCAAATTGACCCCGAGGGTAAAATATGTTAGTAAATGTGAAGTAAACAGGAGGGTTAAAATACAAAAAGTGTGTCGGACATGCAAGGAATTTGTCTTGGTGGGTGGTGCCTGACAATAAGATGAATAAACTCAGTGCGAGTAACATTTACAAAAGAAACGATTGAATTTCGAGGCGAACATCAAAATGAAAATGCATAACTCTTGTAGCGCCCCGCCGCTCGGCCCGGGCAGCCAATCGATTTGAGCTAAAGGATTAGGAAATAAAATAAAATATCTGATCCACTGACGAGCAGACTCTCGACTACCGAATCTTTTGTCTTCCTCGCATCAGTTTGAAAAGAACCCGGTGTCCTTGTTATCTATTGATTGATTTCCTCTCGAGGCTCGAGTCCCGCACACGCACCTCGTGGAAGCTGATGGCCGTCATGGCGCCCTGGTGCAGCTTCTTCTTGAAGTCCGTGGCCACGCCCAGCTCCTCCGTGCTGAAGCGGTTGTTCCTGAACAGCAGGCCGATCTTCACGGCGATCTTGACCAGGTCCTTGATCACCTTCTGGGCCTCCGACCTGCTGCCCGAGTACTCCTTGGAGACGCGGTACAGCTCGTCCAGGATCTCGCTGGTGGTGTCGTCGATGAACATCTGGACGGAGCTCTTGGTGGCCATGGAGCTGAGGATCTTCTTCTGCGCCCTCAAGGCCAGGTCCTTGGAGCTGAAGGCGTCCATGGTGGCCTGAGGTGTGAGGGAGAAGGGCAGAATTTGTTTTTAGTAATTTCCAACGTTAGGACTGAACAAGTCTTCCAGACAGACATGAGAACGATTGTACGTCAGATGTGAGGTGAGGCTCAGTGGGGTGAGGCTCAGTAGGGTGAGGCTCAGTGAGGTGAGGCTCAGTAGGGTGAGGCTCAGTGGGGTGAGGCTCAGTGAGGTTCAGTAGGATGAGGCTCAGTGGGGTGAGGCTCAGTGAGGTGAGGCTCAGTAGGGTGAGGCTCAGTGAGGTGAGGCTCAGTAGGGTGAGGCTCAGTGGGGTGAGGCTCAGTGAGGTGAGGCTCAGTAGGATGAGGCTCAGTGGGGTGAGGCTAAGTAGGGTGAAGGCTCAGTGGGGTGAGGCTCAGTGAGGTTCAGTAGGATGAGGCTAAGTAGGGTGAGGCTCATTAGGGTGAGGCTCAGTGGGGTGAGGCTCAGTAGGGTGAGGCTCAGTGAGGTGAGGCTCAGTGGGGTGAGGCTCAGTGAGGTTCAGTAGGATGAGGCTAAGTAGGGTGAGGCTCATTAGGGTGAGGCTCAGTGGGGTGAGGCTCAGTAGGATGAGTCTCAGTGGGGTGAGGCTCAGTAGGATGAGGCTCAGTGGGGTGAGGCTCAGTAGGATGAGGCTCAGTGGGGTGAGGCTAAGTAGGGTGAAGGCTCAGTGGGGTGAGGCTCATTGGGGTGAAGGAGGCGGATGTGTTTCGCCCGGACATTTTGAATTTGTCTCTTTCTGCAGATGTAAGAGGAGTGTGTACCCACGCAACCAGAAATAATGAAGGGATTTATAGAAGGCAAGTAGAATTAAGGCTAGTAGTAGAAGAAGGCTAAAAGAAGAAGGCTAGAAGAAGCATTCTTCTTCTTCTTCTACTTCTTCTTCTTCTAGCCTTCTACTTCTTCTACCATTCTTCTTTTAGCCTTCTTCTTTTAGGGAGGGATTTGAAAGCGGCGAGCCCTCCGCTCTCTCCGTGGACTCTCACGCGTCGGCCACGTGACCGTTCAGCCGGAGCTCAAACACTCAATAAAAGTGACACGTTGAGTTAAAAATACAGCGAACGTGTGGCGTTGGTTCCGGTTTGTTTGTATCTGACACGAGCGCTGCCCAAAGGGAAGAGGAGCCACGCGAAGAGAGCCTCCTCCTCTTCCTCCTCAGAGGCCTTTTTAAGACGTCTCCACAGAGACTTTAAACCACACCTATAGCATCCATCACAGAGCCCCCCCCCCCCTCGTCAATCCAAAGTGTCCGATGAGCGGAGACAGAGATCCACAAAGACCTACAGTGTCTCCAGCGCGGCGGCGGGACCGCCGTCCTCGCCCACTTCCTGTCCCACCTGAGTGTCTTCCTGCTGCTTCTTTCAGTGCTCCGAGTCCTGTGCGGACAAGTCTGGAGGAGCAGGACGGCCGCATAGCTGAGGCAGGTCGGAGCCCGCTTCTCCCGGATTGCATCACTGTGGTGGTGGGGGTACGACAACTCGCTCATTTCACGTCGTGGAGTGTCTTTTAAAAAAAAAAAATTATCTCTCGCCTGAGTTCTGTTTGTGTTTTATTTACTAATTCCCGCGACGCTCCGCGGCGACCTTAATGACCACCCTGGGATCCGCCTTCAGGGTTACAGTCGCCGTGTTGTCGACACCCTCGGGTGCATTAGCGCTAACGGCGTGTTGTCCTCAGACCGCCGGTTGAGCGACGGCCTCGCGTTAATGGCTTTCTCTCCCGCTTGCTAATATTGTCGATGATTCACTGTCAAAAACAAACAAAAAGAAAAAGCCCCGCCAAAAAATAATTCATCGCAATAAAGTGATCCCATCGAATTAACGACCATATCATGCAAATACACTGTGCACCCCCCCCCCTCAGCATGCATTATTCATAATGAACGTAACATTGACTGTTTTTGTGAATAGGATATCTCACCTGGCTCCGTTTCACACACACACACACACACACACACACACACACACACACACACACACACACACACACACACACACACACAGCCACTCATGTTGCATTCAAGTGTCACATCTTCTAAGAGCTCTCTTCGGTACAACCCCCCCCTCCATCCCCCCTCCACCGTGTGCAATTAAAGAACATTCATTAGATTCATTTTCCTCAACGGTGATGATGGAAGTGAAGCGGCGTGATGCTCTCGTTTTTATTTCCACCCCCCCCTAAAAAAAAAGACGACGGAGGATGGTTTCAGGGGACGTGCCCGCCGTGTACCCATCGGCCACTGGGATGTGACTTCTTCTTCATTCGTTTTATTTCCTCTCGTGCCTCGTGCTGCCACGTTGTTTGTTTCGCTCTCCCGTTAACGGGAGTCGTTCAGTCGGTCGCCTCGAGGACGCTTTACCGCCGCCGAGCGTCCATTCTCCGGCGCCAATGGGTCGAAGGGGGATTTTAAGCGCCGCTTTCGGGCTCCTGCGTCCACCAAGAGGGCGACTGCATTACGTGTTCAAGTGTTTGAGTGCCCCCCCCCCCCCCCCTCTCCTCTCTTGACGAGCACCTGTACATGCTGAGCGTGATCGGAACCCATCAGAGGGGCAACATGAAATACAACAGAGCTGGAACCATCCGTAAACAGCCCTTTAAACTCTAGTTTAATGGGCGGTCAGAGAGAGAGGGAAGGGGGAGTGAGAGGGGGAGTGTGTGTGTGTGTGTGTGTGTGTGGGGGGGGGGGGGGTGCTGATAGAGAGAGGGAGCTGATTGGTGGAGCCGTCCAGGAAAGGTAAATATTTAGCATTCCTCGGACGACTCCGGCTTTGAGCCTCGGTGTCTGTGTGAACGTGTGCGGACGTGTAGACGTGTGCAGTTTTAGAGAAAGTGTCTTCCGGTTGTGTGTGTGTGTGTGTGTGTGTGTGTGTGTGCACCCTCTCACAGGGCTCAAGAGGGGGGATTCGTGAAGGCCTCTTTTGACTCCGGCGCTGGTATCAGAGAGCCTTCCGGGCCTCGATGCCGAGTGACATCATCACTGACTCTCATCACCTGGACTTGAGCAGATGGGGGGGGGGGAGGAAGGGGGAGTCTTTGATCGGGTTGAACAATGAGAATGTTCCGTAAAAAAACAAAACAAAGACACACACACGCACACAAAAGACAAGGAGGCCATTGTTGGAAGGTCCTCCCGACGAGGCTGGAGGTCAAACTGCCTTCTAGTCCTGTTAGCAGACGCAGCGTTGCGTAATCCTCAAAAAGGACACACACATTGCAGCATCTCTCTCTCTCTCTCTGAACATTGCTCAAGCCTCCAGATTGCCATTGCTCGAACGGGAAGCGAAACGGACCGAGAGCCGCCGGCAGAGGCCCTCGAGATGGTATCCACCCCCCCCCCCCCCCCCCTTTCCTCTTTATCTGGGGCTTTACTTCCAATCAAAGCGGGCCAGGGGGAACGCTTTGAGCCGAGCAAACAAACATCTGAGTCCTCATGGAGATGGGGAAGCGTGGCGCGGCTCTCGGCTCTCGGCCCGTCTCCTCTGGGTGGAAACGCTCGCCGTGTTCACGCCGACAGAACAAACGCTGATCTGAGCCCAGAGGGCCATTATTAGCATTATAAATAATGAGTTACTGTCACATGAACACAAGGCAGAAGTTCTCTTACCTCCTGGTTTCTCTCTCTCTCTCTCTTTCTTCTCCTTCACTCTGTCTCAGGTTGACAGGCCCGCTTGATTTAACCGGATCTCTTCATCTTCACCACGAGCAGAACCAGAACCCTGAAGGAAAGTAGCCCTCCTGCAGCGCTTCTTCTGTCAGGGCTGCCGTCTTTAGATAGTGTTGAGTTGTACTTCCTTGAGGAACTAAATTGCTATGACACACCCCTCAGTGTCTCTCTCTCTCTCTCTCTCTGTTGTGCTGACGTCGTGCCTCTGCTTGTTCTGACAAGTGAAAAGCCCCAGAAAAGAATTTAGCAATAATCCAGGGATGCAGCCGGTTGAAAGGGGAGTGGCTCAAACCCCCACCCCCCTTTTTTTCTTCTTTTTCTGTGTGTGCTTGTGTGTGTGTGTGTGTGTTTGTGTTCACCTTCGCTGGAATGCAGCCCGAGTGCAACGTCGCTCCCTGTGTGTCACCTATTCAGAGTAACATGAAAACAATGTAGCTAGGAGTGTGACTGTCTGACACACACACACACACACACACACACACACACACACACACACACACACACACACACACACACACACACACACACTGCCAGCTGACTGCTCTGAAACTCAACACACACTGCTGCCGACCTGTGGGGCTTGTTTATATAAAGTTTGCGTCAGTAATGAGCCGCGAGGTCGTCTGTGTGTGTTTTTAAGTAATTTTTTAAAATAAAAAAACTCTCATAAAAAGTTGACCCGCCGTGACACGGGGTTTATGGAGGAATTATGGGACACAACTTTCACTTAGAAATGGAAGATTTGACAGCATTTTGGTTCAAGGAAAGTCTCCTCGCTACACAACATGGAGACCCGACAGCACCGGAGCATGAATGGGCCTATAATATATATTTATATGTATTATTATGTATATTATTTTTAATACAAGCGGTGTTATGCAGAGCCTGCATACTTGAGGGTGATAGTGGAAAGGAATGTGAGTCACACGACGGGTTATTAAATGCCGCTGTAGGTGTGTTTATGGTGTTGATTGAAGTTATTGTAATTAAAATGACAAATACACTTGAACTACTGATAAAATATCACTCTTATGCTCGTATTCTTTGGTCCAGCTGGTCAACATAACACTTATCGGTCATTTCAAGGGGCCCGCTGTCATTCACAACGCGCCGGAAAAGAGTCCAACGATTCATTTAGAAAACCAGGAAGTGAGGCCTCGATTCTAGACGCTGTGTGTTTATCTTAATTACGACCAGCTGTGTTGAGGGGGAGCTGCTGGCTGAAGCTGCGGCCATTCATAAAAATGACAAAAAAAGAAAATGACCCGTCGAATAAACCCCGTGGTAAATGTTAACTGTTGTCAGATGTTCGGGGGGGGGGGTCAAAGGTCACGCCGAGAAACCAGCTGGGCCGAGGGAGGGCCCGCGCTCCGTTCACACCTGCCTCCCGTTGTCTCGCCTCCCGCTCCCCTTCCTTCACTGCGAGAAATGAAGTCGCGGCGCGCTGCGCAACTGCAGAATGTAGGTCTGTCGTCGTGGCAACGGACAGGAAGTAGTGCTTAAGCGGTTTCCTGATGGCTTCCTCTTTATCGTGTAATGACATCTCGCAAGGATACATCGGCAGGGAGCACTCTGCGCCGTGTGTGTGTGTGTGTGTGTGTGTGTGACCTGACATGAGCTCTTACCTGTCTCACCTGACTGTACACAGCTTGCACATTTGCCTCTTTTTGGTTATGAGATAATACGATGAACCTCAATTATGTCACTTACCGTTCATTAAAAGATCTCGCAGACCTTCCAGCCTGCACACACACACACACACACACACACACACACACACACACACACACACACACACACACACACTCAGCCTGTTATCACCAGATGACTAAGACAGGAATAACTGGCCTGAGGTCGGGACGTTACGCCTGGAGAAGCAGAGGACTCCACATGGCGGCGTCACTCGATGGACAGCGAGCTCTCATCGAGATGAACGGCTGCCGGTTCAGGGGAGGAGCGGCGATGTCATCGGGGGGCTTCACCCCCCCCCAATGGGATGATCAGATACTTATTTGAGCCCTTTTTCCTTTTTGTAGAAAATGCTGCAGAACCGATGCTTCCTTCAACGGTTGGAAACCAAGTGCGTGTATAGAAACGTGTGTATTGCGGTCACGCCTTCAAACCAGCGACCCCCCCCCCTCCCATTTTAACCCCTGCAGGTGAGCACGAGGGTCTCGGCACGCGCCACAAGCAAAAGAAAACACCTTTTAGTGGCTTTACACGTAGTTTTTATATAAATAAACACTAGAGATGCACCGATCAGGTTTTTTGTGCCGATCACCGATCACTGAAATCAGTATCTTCCGATCACCGATAATACCGATCACGGTGTCGATTGAAGCATTCTATTTATTGTGTAGCATTATTGCCTAGGACTATGAGGAAATACATATATAAAGAAACGCAAACATTAAATAAATTACAGATTACTTTAAACATTTAGGACTTTTACTTTGAAAAATTTCCTAATTGATACATTAAAATAGTTTGATTGCTATTGTAGGGGATTTCAGATATGTATGGAACACATCTGCATTATTCATTTCCTGGAACTCTTGGGGAAATCTATTTACAGGACTTTGTTTAACATACAAAAGTCTGACTTATTTTTATAAACTCTTCCTTGGTCCAGTAAAAATGTTTTAATGTTAGCATAATTTAAGCTAAATCTCAGAAACGATCTATAAAGATACAAAATCAGTTCATTGTTTACTTTTATATGCTAGTGTATGATTTGTCGACATCTTATTTTGAAAAACGGATGTTGTTTCACGTGGTTCTTTCCGCTAACTTAGCAAAACCGGATGTTGTCACTTAAATCCTTCCGCTAACGTCATCAAAACCCTCGCGCGCTCCTGATGGAATGTGTTTGAACATCAGTCTCTAGGGGCAGACATGTGAGAGTCGGCTGAGTCGACCCAGAGATTCAACTCGGGGGACGGGGACGCCGCTCGGTGGTGAGGATCCCCTCTGACCTCTCACTCTGCGGCCCTCGCCGGGCGCATCGTCTCCGTTGCGATGCGCCGCGATTGAAACGTCTCTGATAGTTTTTATCGCAGATGTTACGTCATCCGATCGGCCGTTTTGAGAACGCCGATCAAAACCGATAATGGGAATATCGGCCGATATGGATCGGCGCCGATCAGATCGGTGCATCCCTAATAAACACCATCGTACAGTGCAATGCAGTGAGTTACAAACAGAACGTAGAACCACAACTCGTCGAGACACCTGCTGTGAAGGGCCAACCAAACACCCACTGTACGCCTAGTTTAAACAAAATAAAATACAACCTCTGACGACGTCACAAACAAATGGCTCACTTTTTTCACATTTTTTCAAAAGCATCCTGCATTTTAACATGATTCCATAAAGGCTTGTAGGATGATACAGCGAATAAGCATAAAGGAACAATAAACCCGTCGCCGTGGCCGCGGACACCTGCAGCGCAGTCGTAAAAAAAAAAGGCCTCTGGCACTTCCTGTTTCTCTAACGGTCGACATGCGTGTGGCGAAACCTGTTGTGAAACCTTGAAATTATTCATGTAAAAAAAAAGAAAAGAAAAACTTTTTCTAGCCTTAAATGTTGCACAAACTTTACCTCAATGAAAAAGGGGCATTTAAAGTGTTTTTAATGGGTTTACACGCGTCGGTCATCAGTTTAACTCTTTACTCCCCGCATGGCGCCCTCACAGAATGCAGCAGGAGACGCTGCGCATGGGCAGGTGGGCGGGCAGCTTGGCGTACTGCTGCCGGAAGCTGGTCCTCTTGTTGGCGAGCCACTGGGCGACCGCCGGGTCGGCGGGCGACGAGGACTCCGGCTCCGCGTCCCCCTCGGCCACCTCCAGCTTGGCCCCCTTGTTGTTCTTACGCTTTCTGGCCGCCTCCTTCTCCGGGGGCTTGTCGGAAACGGCGGGCGGCTCGACGGAGATCTCTGGCGGCGGCGGCGGGGCGTCCATCGCTGGGGCTCGGCTTGCCCTCGGCTCGCTGCTGCCGATGTTGAGGTTGGAGCCCATGCACTTGGCGTTGGTGCTGATGGAGCTGGTGCGGTGACACGTCAGTGGGGTTTCATTAACACACGCATTGCCTTATGGGTAAGTGGCATCATGCTGTGGGATGTCACACATTTACTGCAGGGAGGATAGTTTCTTCAAATAGTCAACAACTCTGTCCTTGGAGTGACATCAACTCAATCAATACATTGAGATCGTTTTCCCAGAGCAGTACCGAGTCTCAAAGGCTTGACATATACACATTTCAAATGTGACATATAGTCCTCTGAGAGAAGCTCTAATGAAGCCGTCTGAAGGTTTTGAGAAAGGCCGTCACTTCATTTCTTAGATGCTGAAGTCTTAAACTTCTACATTTGAGTGAATATTCTGCAGCCTCATCAAATAGTTTACAGGGTATTCATCCTTTTTGTTTCCGTGTAACATTTAAAGCTTGACCTGTTTTCTTTACGGGGGGGGTTCTCTGAAGGTGTTGAAGTAGTTTATGAATATGAGAATTTAGTTTATAATGAATAAACTGTGGAGGTTGGTTTACGACGTTCTCCTCGGTATCTTTTTGTTTGCATGCCTTTTTAGGGGTGGGGGGGGGCGCTTTTTGCCCGTTTATTTTCCCGTGTTTGCTTCAGTAACCACGGTAATAGTTGCCCCGCCCCATCCGACTAAAAAAAACCTGGTTGTTCTTTTTCTTTTCTTTTTTTCTGGTTGGCACGACTCCTCCAAACAATCAAAAGCACCTACAGCGCAGCCTCGCGGCCTGTTTGCTGTCTGGTTGTGCAGGCAGGCAATGAGCACAGCTGTGTCTGCACAACAGGGGGGGGGGCTTCCTAAGTCCTAAGTTCCAAGTCCACACTGTGCACGGACGGGGGAACAGTCCACTCACCTGTTGGAGCTCTTGTCGTCTGATACTTTCTGTTCGCTGCTGTAGCGAATCTCCGCCGGGGTCTTGAAGGACAGGTCCCGCTTCCCCTTCAGCCAGTAGGTCTTCATGTAGCCTTTACCCTGCAGGATGTCACACATGAGAGCCTCTCATCGCAAATTCATCGGTGTGGAAAGAGAAAAAAATGTCTTCCGAAGCTGCTACGTGGGGGGACTCACCTTCACGAAGATCTTGCCCCTCTCGTCGATGTTGTAGGGCTCGTGCTCCAGGTGGTCCTTGGTGGTCTGACTGATGTGTATCTGCATGCCCTGCTCAGACACACACACACACACACACACACACACACCTGCTGTGAACACAAACTGCCTCCCTCCTTTAAAAACACATGTTCCTCATAGAACAGATTTCCATGCTAAACATGACATCATATAACTGGAAGTAATGGAAAGCAAATGAGGTGATCTGCCCGTTGCATTAACTAAGAAGCAGCGTCGTTAAACAGAAAAGGGTTTTCAATAATAATCTACTTTAGGATTTGTGAATATCAATGCGGTCCTTCATATTACTGCCTCGAGTCATTCGGCACGTTTTTTCGACAGAGCGACAGGCTCGTAAAATATGTGAGTTTCATCACCACTCCGTTGCTCTCCATCCTCGAGGCCGTGTTCACGGTGTCGCCAAACATACAGTAGCGAGGCATCTTCAGACCCACCACGCCGGCTACCACCATACCTGAGTGGATACCTGAGAGAGAGAGGGGGGGGGGGACTATTATGTTTAGTTGCAGTAAAGCAATTCAACTTAATAGTTAGGATTAGTAATCAAAACCACCAACAGTTGGGTTTAGTCAACTAAACCACCAGTTAGGGTTAGTCAATACAACTACCAACAGCTAGGTTTAGTCAACTAAACCATCAACAGTTAGGTTTACTCAACAAAACCCAGTTGGGTTTAGACAACAAAACCACAAACTATTAGGTTTCATCAACTAAACCATCAACAGTTGGGTTTAGTCAACTAAACCATCAACAGTTGGGTTTAGTCAACTAAACCTCCAACAGTTGGGTTTAGTCAACTAAACCACCAACAGTTAGGTTTACTCAACAAAACCCAGTTGGATTTAGACAACAACACCACAAACTATTAGGTTTCATCAACTAAACCATCAACAGTTGGGTTTAGTCAACTAAACCATCAACAGTTGGGTTTAGTCAACTAAACCACCAACAGTTGGGTTTAGTCAACTAAACCACCAACAGTTGATGTCCGTGTGGAGGCTTGGCGTGAGAACAGCGACCCCTTGTGGCAGTAAGTAAACGGTGTCTGGAACTATTTTACCTTTTTGAATAAATTAGTTGCATCGTGCAGCAAGATCTCAAGCGTATATATCGGGGGGCTGTTACTTTATAGATGGTGGCTGAGGGGATTTAAAAGAACCAGTCAAACAACCACGGCTCACCGACTCTGATCTGGATGTTGTCCCCGGTGGAGGGGTCTTTGAGGTGGTCGATGGAGCTCAGCATGTCCAGGGCCATGTCGCAGATGTGGTGCGCGTGGAAGGTGGTCTTGTTGGGCACGCCGGCCACCACCATGTAGGCGTCGCGGATCGTCTCCACCTGGACAGAAGGGGGACAAGTGGCGATTTCTACACTTGTGATGGGACGTGAATTCAACTTTACCTCTGGGATAAACACTCAAAAGGACTATCCCCCGTATGCCCGAGATTGTTGCAGACGGACCTTGTAGACGTTGTGCTTCTCGCTGAGCGTGTCGAAGACGATGTAGATCTCGTTGAGCATGTCCACCACCTGCATGGGTGTGATGTGCATGCAGATCTCGTTGAACTTGACCACGTCGCTGAACAGGATGGTCACATCCGGGAAGACCTTTGGGACACATTCAAGTTATGATCCGCTCACCGGGTCCCGGGCCACTCTAGAGGCATCCATCGGGTTGTATCTTAGTGTGGATGTGAGTTTTTTTGCTACGTACCTGGCACGTCTCCAGGGCGGTGACGCCCTTCCGGAGGCGGTCGGCCACGGCCTTCGGGATCATGGCGTAGAGCAAAGCGTCTCCCCTCTTCTTCTCCTCGTCCAGCTTCTTGATGATTTCTATCAGCTGAGTATATTTCTGTTGCTCCTGGAGGATCAGACATTGGACAAAAGGGTCTACGGTTACAGTCTCACCTCTCTTAAAGCAGAAGACAGACTTCTCTAATCCTCTTAATCCACAAACTCTGCTGGACCGAGTCGGATATAGAGTGACATTCGCTTTGTATAATTTCGGTGCACTTTAGGAGGCGATTCTGTACATTTGAGCTCCCCAGTTGAAGCTCCACCCCCTGTAGAATAAAGGTTCACCTGGTCGAGGGCCAGCTGCAGCTCAGCCGACTGCTGAGTCCCGGCCAGAATCAGCTCTCTGCTGGAGTCGTGCAGGTTCAGGTCGTTGACGTACACGCCCATCTTGATCATGTCATCCACGGTCTCTATGCTTTAGGAGTGAGGGGAAAGAGACCAAGGGGAATGAGATGACCTTAAACCTAAACTAAAGTATCTCATGAACTTTAAGAAAGGAACCAAGTGGACTCGTGAAGGTGCCTTGTTCCGAGTCTAAACCCTGAAGCGGAGGCCGTGGTCTTACATGGGCGTCCCGAGGAAGATGAGGGAGTCCCACTGGGGGACGTACTTCATCTGGCCCTTCAGGTGCAGGGGCTTCTTCGGGGGCTCTCGTATGTCCTCAAAGATGGTCTTGCTGCACTTTCCTAAAGGAGAACCACGAGGGACGGGTCAAAGGGAGGAGGAGGAGGAAGAGGAAGAAGAAGGAAAAGAAGAGGAGGAGGAGGAAGGAGAAGATGAAGAGGAAGTGAAGAGGAAGGAGGAGTAGAACAAGCGGAAGGAGAGGAAGGTGAGGAAGAGGTAGAAGGAGAAGAAGTAGGAAAGGAATAAGAGGAAGGCGAGGAGGAGGAAGAATGAGAGGAAAGAAGAGTGAGAGGAAGAAAGGAAGGAACAAGAAGAGGAAGGAGGAGTAGAACAAGCGGAGGAAGAGTAAGGTGAGGAAGAGGTAGAAGTAGATCAAGAAGGAGAGGAAGAAGAGGAAGGTGCAAGAGGAAGAATGAGAGAAAGAAGAAGTAGAGGAAGAATGAGGGGAGGAAGAAGGAGAGGGAGGAGAAGAGACGAAGGAGAGGAAGAGGAAGAGGCAGCAGCCGCTCTGACCCGTGATGGTCTGGAAGGCCAGCAGCTCGATGTCCTCTCCTCCGGTGTTGGCCGAGCTGTTGTACTGGGTGAGAGCGCTGCTGGTGTACTCCTGGTCCGTCGCCTTCATCTCCTTCTCCTCTTTGATCTCTGAGAGAGGAGAGAGAGGGGGGAGAGAGAGGGGAGAGAAGAGAGAGAGAGGGGAGAGAGAGGAGAGAGAAGAGAGAGAGGGGAGAGAGGGGAGAGGAGAGAAGAGAGAGAAGAGAGAGAGAGAGAGAGAGAGAGAGAAGAGAGAGAAGAGAGAGAAGAGAGAGAGAGAGAGAGAGAGAGAGAGAGAGAGAGAGAGAGAGAGAGAGAGAGAGAGGAGAGAGAGAGAGAGAGAGAGAGGAGAGAGAGAGGAGAGAGAGAGAGAGAGAGAAGAGAGAGAAGGAGAGAGGAGAGAGAGAGAGAGAGAGGAGAGAGAGAGAGAGAGAGTGACAGAGAGAGAGGAGAGAGAGAGAGAGAGAGAGAGAGAGAGAGAGAGAGAGAGAGAGAGAGGAGAGGGAGAGAAAGAGAGAGAGAGAGGGAGAGAGCGAGGAGAGGGAGAGAGAGGAGAGAGAGAGGAGAGAGAGAGAGGAGAGAGGGAGAGAGAGAGAGGAGAGAGGAGAGAGAGAGAGAGGAGAGAGGAGAGAAGAGAGAGAAGAGAGAGAGGGGAGAGAGAGAAGAGAGAGAAGAGAGAGAAGGGAGAGAGGGGAGAGGAGAGAAGAGAGAGAGGGGAGAGGAGAGAAGAGAGAGAAGAGAGAGAGGGGAGAGAGAGAGAGAGAGAAGGAGAGGAGAGAAGAGAGAGAGGGGAGAGAGGAGATAATAAATGAATGAACACCAGTCGTTTCTCTCCACCTGAATACGTTCCACAGATGTAATATGTCTTGTTCCCGTGACCTTGAAGACGAGGCGTCGGCTCGCCGGGCGTCGGCTGACCCCGTCTCTTCGTCCCCGTCTCTTCGTCCCGAGACCTTTTTGTCTGGAATGACCCATAATGCATCTGAAACGATGGAGGTACCTCTTTCTTCTTCCCCCTTGGCCTTCTCGTTCTCCTCCTGCGACGCCGCCGTGATGTTGACCTTCTGCTTGCTCTCCACCACGGCCTTGGACAGCAGCTCGAACACGTTGTTCATGTGGGTGTAGATCTGACGGAGCGAGAGAAGGATCCACCGCTCGTTAGTCTTTGCGGACGAAAGAAGAAAAAAGACAAGCCGTAGGCTCCTCCCCCTCCCAAACTCACATTTTCCCAGTTGAACTCCAGCATGGGCCTGATGAGGGTGAACTCCTCGTTCACCTTCTTGCCCTGGAGGTCGGAGAACACCTCCTTGAGGCCGTCCCCGATGCGGTACATGATCATGTCGCGGTGGAAGATGACGCTGAACGGGAACATGTCGAAGAAGATGCCGCGCTTCATCGGCAGCTTCTCGTAGGCCGGCGCCGTCTTCTGCAAGGGCATGCGGTGCTTGAAGGCGGCGTTGTCGAAGTTCATCTTGTAAACCTGGGCGAGCGGCGCGGAGTTATTAAAGAAACGTGAGGGCGGCGGAATGTATTCTCGATTACACCGGATGACCCCAAATATTACTTTATACGCTATTTATTAATTTTTGCACCATTTGAGTTGAAAAAAGTTTTTTTGCTGTATAATATTTTAAATATTCATGACAAAAACAACCACAATATACCAACATTTATTTACATTAATAAACATGCAATTTTATTAAAAGTTCAGTGGCCTTTAAATAAAATGTCCGGGCTGCTTTTTCACAACTTTAGAGGAAATATAGTAGTTCGATAAAAACATTTTTTTGGGGATAGTATAGAAGTTGTTCTGATTTTATAAGTTGCTAATATAAATGTTTTTAATAAGACAACATTTGAGTCTGTGGAAAGAGTTTCATCATCCAAACCAACATCTTACTTAATATGTAGATAGTTAATGTTGCATTTCTCACCTTCTAATAAACCATTAAATCGACTAATCCATGAAGATTGTTCTATAAATCTATATATCTTTAATTAAATGTCAATAATGTTGGTTACAAATATCGTATTTTGCATCTATGAAGCGTTAGATGGTTACTAACATTAATACACATAACTTATTTTCATCTTGACAACGGTGCCTTTTTAATAGAGAAATGAATCCCCGTGACTCGGGAGTGAGTCCCTGTGTGATAATACGGTTTCAGCTGCAGAGAAAACCTCTTAAACAACAGTTTACCCACTAAACACTCATCATCCAATAAACATTTGCAGTCTGAGTGCAAAACAACAACTCTCGCCTGCCGGTGATGGAAATCATATTTTTATTGCCCCTAAGTGCCGATAAAAAAAAAAAAAAAACGAGGCGGGGTCGACCTCGACCTTTGACCCCTGAAGCCCCGAGTACATACCACATACGTCATTTTCTCCGTCTCCTCTTTGGACAGAATCTCCATGTCGATCTCCGTGTTGTAGAACTGCCGTCCCACCTGAGAGAGCTGGCCTGCAGGAGACGGTTAAAGAACAATTTAAACCGTCTTTAAAAAATAAAACGAAGCCCATTAACGTCTCGTACATCTTAGTACGCTGACATTTAATTTTCATCGGCGCAGAAATCATACTCCAAGAATGATGCATCGTCCGCTCATAATTCTGCTTTTCGATCAAAGTTTAATCATCTCGTCGTGGCAGGTCGGCTGAAAGTGCAGATTAGTTTCACAATTTATTTTGTTGTCCGTGTTGTACACTTTTCTCTGGAAGAAAATGGACTTTAACACTCAAACGTGGAAAAACATAATATAACAAATAACATAAATCCAAATGTGTAAATGAGGTGAAATGTGCGAAATAAATACCGCCGTTAATATAATGTATGTGTGTGTGTTGGACAACACTTCCCACGCTTCAGCAAAACTCAGGCCGCACGGGTGCCTTTCCCAGCATGCAACGGGGCGTTACCTTTGACGAACTGGGCGAAGCCCTTGCGGGTGCTGCGGTAGTGCAGCGTGAGGCTCGTCTCGCACTCCTCCTCCACGCAGAAGCTCGGCGGCTGCACTTTGGGGAAGGAGAAGCGGAAGTACTCGTGCAGATTGTCCAGCTCGTTGATGAAGTCGCGCAAGTTTCGCCCCAAAACCTTCAAAAAAAACAGGGAGGATGCTGTAATATCTGGTTTAGAAATTGGGGAGTAATGTTTAATTCTGAAGTCAGAATACTCGGAAGTTACGATCTATTTTAAGGTTTTCTCTCTCTGCTTTCGTGTATTTGCTATTCGCGTTTTAATTTAAAATTAATGATTGAGACCTTTTTTGATAAGAATTGCGAAGTGATGCTGTTTTAATATTTCGTTGTCTCCGCCCGTCTTCTTTCCCTCATCACTCCACGTAGAACACAATTTATTTTCGTGTGTGTTTTTTTTCTCACGTCGAAAAACGAGACCGCAATCTGGACCCTGTTGCGTAACAAACAATAAAACCATAACCTAGTGACCCGACGACAAGATTCGAGGTTCACGGGGCGGCAGGTGAGCGAGGGTTTGCGATGAGTCACCGATGACGCAATCACGCGTGGGGGTCACCGTGTCACCTTCAGGATCTGCTCGTATCCGTAGTTTGCGATCTTCTTCACCATGTAGACCCCGAAGGCGTACATCAGCTCGTCGTGGGTCTTTCCCAGCACCTCCCCCGCCGCCTTCGCCAGCCGCAGGATCAGGTTGTCGCTTTTAAAGTAGAGAGAGCGGGAGGAGAAGTTGAAGTGTTTAAAAAAAAAAGGATATTTGTTTTTTGCTTGCAGCTCTTTTTTCTTTGTTTTCTTTGTTTGTACACTCACTAGCCAGACGACAAAGCCTCAGAGTGTCCAGCCCAAACAACTTCTCGGGCCCCCGACCAGTGGAGGGCCCTTATCTCTAATATCCACAACACACAAACAACCTACTTGTACATCTGATGCCGGACGAACTTGAGGTGGGGGATCTCGGCCCGGTTCTCGATCAGCCTCCACACGTCCTCGCCGTAGGATTCGTTGATGTAATCGTTCACCGCTTCCAGGTACAGGCCGTACATCTTGAGGGGGGTAGAGACCTCCATGTCGAATGCCCTTATTTAATTAACGGCTCGGCTGGGGAGAGACAAAAGGGAAGAGAAGAACACGTATCCAGAAAATGCAGCTCGGACTCATCTTTTAAAGGAAATCTCGGACATTTTAGCGGAATACTTTTGCTTAATCTTTCGTTGCCAAATGTTAACGCACACGGCTCTTATCCACTCTGCATGCATGGAAATGTGGCTCTGTTTTCTCTACGCTCGCTATATCACGGAGTCAAAATACAAGCCCCTGAGAACCAGAAGAAAACCCGGGATGCTCCCATCCGGTAAACTTCAGTAAAAACACGTGAAATGACAAGCAGAAAAAAGAGGATGCAAAGGCGTAAAGTCCCCCCTTACATGCAGTGCCTCCTGTGCTGTGAAATCCTGGTCCTCGACTGAGCAGGACGAGACCTTCAGCGTTTCTCCCTGCAGGCGGTTTTCACCTGCAGCTGACGTGGGGGACACTTGCCTGTCAGGTCAATGGGGGGCCGAGGGGCCAGAAGTAGCAACGCCGAGGCCTGTTGGTGGCAGGTAGCATATCAACAAAATAAAAATACAGACTTTAAACAGAGAGGCTCTAATTCGTAAAGCATTTAGTGGAAATTAAGTTATTGTGTATACGGGATTTCCTTAACCCTTGTGTTGCCTTCGGGTCAATTTGACCCGATTAAATATTACACCCTCCTGTCGCCTTCAATATGACCCGATTCAATGTTTAACCCTCCTGTTACCTTTATATTTACTAACATATTTTACCCTTGAGGTCAATATGACCCCAGCTATTAAAATCTCCAGAAAATTATTAGAATTAATATTGTTTTCCAAGTTTAAGTGTGAGGTACTTTATGTTTGTTTGTTGACTCCCGAAAGAACACCGACATTAAACATTGAATCGGGTCAAAATGACCCGAAGGCAACACAAGGGTTAAAAAAGAAGAAAAAAAAGGGATTTGGTTTCTGTTATGTAAAAGAGGTGAGGCTCATTATGAAAATTAGCCCGCACTCTCTTGCAACAACTCATTAGGGCTAGCGGAGGTTTTTCTCGGGCTAATTAGCTGACATTTGCATAATTGCGCTCAGGTGCACATCATCGTGTTGGGAGGTTGGCGTCTGAATGGATTTTGCATTTGTGAAGTGGAGCTCAATCGATCACTGAAGACAGAAATGTGACAAACGTTTGTGTTTATGTTTTGGTGTTTTCTGACTCGAGTCGCGATGTTTGTTTTTACCTGCGGGAACTTCTTCTTTTATTTGGAGAAATAATTTTTATTTCTATTTTTAAACAGTCATATGTGATCAAACAAGAGCTGCAGCTTTATTTGTCAGTGGCTAGTTCACTGTGTCTAAGTGAGGGAATATTATTTATATATATAGGTATATACAGTATCATATTTTAATGTACAATATGTTACATATATAATATGTTTGTATATATATATATATATATATACATAATACATAATACATATAAAATATATTGTAATATAGATATATGATATTTTAATGTATAATATGTTAAATATAATATATATAATAAAATATACATAAAAAATATTGTGATGAAGTTCTTTATTTTCTGTAATGCAAAAAAAAAAAACAAAATGTCATTTCTTTCATATTCAAAATCAACTGACCAAATGAAGCCTTTTATTCTGATTTATTGCACAATACTGCTTAATGGCTTACAAACTAAGAAAACTCATCTATCTATCTCTAAATATCATGAAATACTAGTAAGAGTAATTAACAAATCAAAACAAATTCATTGTGTCTAATTAACTCAGAACCTGACAAAGTTTCTGAAATACTCAGCTGACATTTTTGTTATTGTTTTTTTTCTTTTTTACTGAAATATAGGAAATTTTAAAAAAATTTATTTAATAATTTTCTTAAGCTGTATTAAAAGAATCAAGCATATTAAATTTTAAAATTGATTTACAAAAAACCAGCAATATTTCAGTTGATTTGTTTTCTGCATGATTACAGAATATATATATATATATAAAGAAAGAAAGGGAGCTCCTGTTTCAAGGTTAACGCTCCACCACTTTTGTCACCACAAGGGGGCACTGTTACAACACCATGGATTCTGTTACTGGTTTATCTAATGTCTCCGCTGGAAGGGGGGATGAGCTTTGAAATTAAAAAGAAGTGTGTCACTGGCCTTATGGTGAGAGACCAGACAAGGAGGATCAGACATTCTATTATTTTATGACATTATATATATATATATCTATATTTAAGTATGAGAGGCAGTACTGCATCGTCAATAATGTCCGCTTCAAGGCTGTTGTTAGGCAAACCCTTGAACAGGATATTATAAACGATACAGTACTGCCTCGAGTCATGCCTCCTCTGGTTCTGGTCTTCAGGTCTACTGGTTTCTCTTCGCACCAAGTGAAGCAGTTCATTGCCCACTTCATTTGGCTGACATTGTTCTTTTCATTGCGCAACATTTCATTGGTCACAACTTTCTTTCTTATCCCGTAATATAAATATAAATACATAATCTAATTATGAAAACACTGTCAGCCAGGATGAATCTTCCCCGCTGCGATACGCTCCTCCTCACACCTCTCCTCCACAGCGAGCCCTCTGGGCGATAATGAGCCGGCCTTCTTCTTCCCGCTTCATTTCCTCTCCGGCGTTCTGCCGCTTCGCCAGGTGGTGGGGAGGCCCGGCAGCTTTGCCTCTGAGCAAGTGTGTGGGGGGGGGGGGGGATGGAGATAACAATGTGCTGATGCTGCCAATACGGCGACTCCACACGGACGCTTTCATTAAAGAACACTTGACTCGTCCTTTTTGTTTTGTTTTGTTGCTTTGCTCCTCTGATATATCAGCTCACCGCCTTCCTTCCCCACTAAAGAGAGTCTTCGTCAAAAGGCGGCCATTGGAGTCATTCTTCAGACGCTCGCGAGGGGGAACAGCGTCAGTGGTGTTACGTATTCTTCTTTCCCTCTTATTATCTGTTCAAGGAGTTACTGCAGGCAGCCATGTGGTAGTCGGGCCTATTCACGGTTCAGCAAACAGTGAGGCGCTGATACATCGTTTATACAGATATATAAATATATATATATATTTATCGCCAAATCCCCCGGCGGTCCTGCGACTGCACAAAAAGCTGCAAAGCGGCGAATCCTTTAAAAAAAAAATCCAGGATGTGGCACTAAAATGGAAATCTCTGCTCCCTCTGTGGAGGAGCTGCAACGGTTGTGACCCCGTGGTTGAATACTTAATGTAGGTCTATCTCTACCCCTCCCCCCCACCCCCAAAACCAATGGCAAAAATAATAAGACCCCCCCAAGACACCTCCCCCTTATTGGCTTCACTGTAAACACATGGGGCCGTGACGCTACGCTAGCTAAATGCTAACAACGTTGGGGCATTTTGTTGTGGCCTCATGCAAAAACCAATCTCTCTCTCTCTCTCTCTCTCTCTCTCTCTCTCTCTCTCTCTCTCTCTCTCTCTCTCTCTCTCTCTCTCTCTCTCTCTCTCTCTCTCTCTCTCTCTCTCTCTCTCTCCTCTCTCTCTCTCCCTCTCTCTCTCTCTCTCTCTCTCTCTCTCCCTCTCTCTCTCCTGTATTTGGCCCTCAGTGAGTTCCCCCCCCCCTTCCGACTTCCTCCCTCTCTCTTTCGCTTGTCAGCATCTCCATCATCCCCCCCCCCCCTCCCTCTGCTCCCTCTTCACTCCACCTGCTGTTTTTCTACCTTTCACTCGCTCCACGCCGACCTGCTCCCCATCTCCTTAATTTGTTTCTTCTCCGTCTTCCATCATCATTTAATGCAGCGGTTTTGCCAACATAAGTATTGCTGTGGTTCGTCTCGTGGCAGCTGTGTGTCCTGCCTCTCTGTCTCTCCCCCGGCATTAGCTTAATTAGATTTTTTTTTTTTTTAAAGGAAAAGTATACGTGGTGTAAGTGTGTTGTTACTCCTTCGGCATTGATTCCCACCTGACGGCTCCCGTCTCTCTGCAGATCCTTTCAACTGCAGCAGATGCAAATACAGTTCTCTTGGAGGTGTAAAAATAGTGTCAAATCCTAACAAAGGCAACTCTGGAACGAGAGATGGGTCGAGGGTGTGCACAACGTTCATGAAAGAAAGGAAATTCAGGGTTCCACAGTGTGCATATAAATATTCCATTAACTCTCCAGCCGGGCTCCATAACGGCATGGCGGCGCGGTTATGCATTCAGTGCCTGGAATCTGAAATGAAATTATTGCGGGAGGTGGAGGTGGTGGGGGGAGGGAGAGAGAGAGGGGGGATGGGGTATTGCTGGTGGTGGTGGTGGTGGTGGTGGTGTTGGAATAGCCGTTTCCCTTCTTCCAATTTTCTCCCTTTTCCCTCTTTCGCCCCTTCGCCTTATCGCGGGTGACACTAATCCAATTTCAGCTCTGCTTGTGACAGCTCTAACGTGGTTTTGTGTACCGATTCCAACACCCCCCCCCCCCACACACACAAACACACACACACACACACCACCCAGTGTGCACTCACACAAACACAAGTGATGCACGCAAACTCCAGATGGTCACATACAGTATATCCAGACGTACGCAGAGTGTACAGTCCACACATATGACATGTCTGGGAAAACACACACACACACACACACACACACACACACACACACACACACACACACACACACACACACACACACACACACACACACACACACGTACGCAAACATTATGCTGAACACTTTCTGTCTCATAACCTTGTAAACTGAAACAACATTGCTCGGGAAGCTCTCGAGGGGAATAGTTCAGTAAGTGTGGTTGTCATTTGCGTTGTGTATTTCTAATGACATGAAGGAGCAGCATTATTGTACAGCTGTAATGTAGCGTGGAATATTAGTTATCATACAGAGTTCATATCCCCAACCACGAAGTAGTGTTGCTGCCTAATTTAAAACATAGTAGTTTAGTTGCCTAAACCTAACTAAGTAGTTTAGTTGCCTAAACCTAATTTAGTAGATTAGTTGCCTAAACCTAATTTAGTAGATTAGTTGCCTAAACCTAATTTAGTAGTGTTGATGCCTGAACCTAACCAAGTAGTTTAGTTGCCTAAACCTAATTTAGTAGTTTAGTTGCCTAAACCTAATTTAGTAGTTTAGTTGCCTAATCCTAATTTAGTAGATTAGTTGCCTAAACATAATTTAGTAGTTTAGTTGCCTAAATTTAACAAAGTAGAGTTGTTGCCTAAACCTAACTAAGTAGTTTAGTTGTCTAAACCTAATTTAGTAGATTAGTTGCCTAAACCTAATTAAGGAGTGTTGTTGCCTAAACCTAATTAAGGAGTGTTGTTGCCTAAACCTCAGTAGTTTAGTTGCCTAATCCTAATTTAGTAGTTTAGTTGCCTAAACCTAATTTAGTCGTTTAGTTGCCTAAACCTAAGTAGTTTAGTTGCCTAATCCTAATTTAGTAGATTAGTTGCCTAAACATAATTTAGTAGTTTAGTTGCCAAAACTTAACTAAGTAGTGTTGTTGCCTAAACCTAACTAAGTAGTTTAGTTGCCTAAATCTAATTGAGTAGATTAGTTGCCTAAACCTAATTAAGTAGTGTTGTTGCCGAAACCTAAGTAGTTTAGTTGCCTAAACCTAATTTAGTAGATTAGTTGCCTAAACCTAATTAAGTAGTGTTGTTGCCGAAACCTAAGTAGTTTAGTTGCCTAAACCTAATTTAGTAGATTAGTTGCCTAAACCTAATTTAGTAGTGTTGATGCCTGAACCTAACCAAGTAGTTTAGTTGCCTAAACCTAACTGGTTTAGTTGCCTAATCCTAACTTAGTAGTTTAGTTGCCGAAAGCTAACTAGGTAGAGGTGTTGCTTAAACCTAACTCAGTCGTGTTGTTGTTTAGACCTTACTGTATTTTGGGAGCTACAGCATCATTTAGTCAAACTACAACAATGTACCACGGTTGTCTGTTGTGCATATTGGGGAAGAGAGCAGCATCAGTGGTCATGAGTCTTCTCTTCTATGGATGTATTGCCCTCCGTCTCTCGGGGCAACTGTTGATGAAGGAAGTCGTCTCTGTGCGCCTTCCATGATGGATTTCTTCCTCTCTGATTATTGAATGCCAGTGCAGAGTTGTGAGATTAGAGCTGATTCTGAGTGACTTACACCAAAGTCTGACGTTTGCCATTGATGTTTTAGAAACTCCTGTAGCGTCTGGAAATGAGAAGAAAAAACACCACCGAACAACAATAGCCAGAAATGAAAGTCTTTATTAGATATTGTTTTTTAAAGGCACAATGCTTAACCCCCCGTAGAGGCGTATTCATCCCACTAATACCTGTTGATGCATAGTTCACATACATCTCTACATTTTTACATTCAAGCTGTGATTGTATTGAAACACATGTTGTTTTTCAGCAAGAGAAGCATCAATAACATAATCTACATTCTAATCATGCCTAATGTCACTAATTTGCATCATACCTACATTCATATATATTGTACTACGACTATTGTATTTACTTTCTGCTTCTTAGTTTTCAAATATGGTCATTTTAGTAAAATGACCATGTTATTGGTCATTTTACGACAAAAGAAAATGGTGGTAGTAACTAAGTAACTAGCTTGGTTTATGGACTGCCGTTATGAAGCCTCGAGTTCGACGTCGCCATCTTGAATTGTGGCTTTCGCCAAATCCGGTTTAGTTCATATGGAAGTTAGCCCGCTACAGCAGTCGTAATGGCAATGGAACACATGGCAACCGTTTGTGGTTTGGCAGGTAATCCAGAGACCCGAATGTTCACAGTGCACGTGCACTGAAAAGATTTTTTATGATATTACCGTTTGAATTTAAACCAGGCCTCATGATTCAAACATTGAACACCACCAAGCACATTTTCAATGTCGCTTTTGCAGTTTTTTAATTTTTTAAATTCAAATCAGAAGAACAAAAGGCCAGTATATTAAATTACTCGTTGAAAAAACACAGCATTTTGGCTCAAACCTCAGCATGCTCAATACTAGAACTGGACCCGTGTTCAAGTTTACTGAGACCTCCGCTGACTTCTGGCTCTTGTTCGTCAGGAACAAAGGCGTGAAGCGGTGGCACGTTGTCACAGAGCTGCTCAGCCATGTCGGGAGGACGTCTGAGAGGATGGATTAGTCGACAAAGCATGTGTGACTTGGGCCGTAGAGACTGATCTTTATTTCCGGTTTCCCACCAACAGTTGTTGTTGTCCTCCAGTTTAATCCCCCACCGCGCTCGCTTCAATTTCTTGTGCCTGTACCTGACCAAAGTTGACCTAAAACCACAGCTGATCACATCAATCATTTAAAAAACTGTTGTTTTTGATGTATTTTCACACATAACTATTTTTTTTAAAAAGCAATGGGATTGAGGTTGATTCAACTAATCGTGTTCTGCGAAACCGCTTGAGTTGCACCTATAGATATTAGACAAAAGCATCGAGGCTACGTAGTCAAAACCAAGAGGAAAACTTTATTACTATTTTAAACATTGACAAAAGCAGGACGGACCAGATCCTCCAGGTCTGAATGAAGCCAATGCTGAAATGTCCTAAATCTGCATTATTTTTAATGACCACCAGGGGGCAACTCCTCTGGTTGTATAGAAGTTTATGCTTCATGTGTTAAAGCTGCATTCTCTCTCCTGACCACCAGGGGGTCGACTCATTTGGTTGTATAGAAGTCCATGCTTCAAGTGTTAAAGCTGCATTCTCTCTCCTGACCACCAACGGGAGACTCCTCTGGTTGTATAGAAGTCTATGCTTCATGTGTTAAAGCTGCATTCTCTCTCCTGACCACCAGGGGGTCGACTCCTTTGGTTGTATAGAAGTCCATGCTTCAAGTGTTAAAGTGGCATTCTCTCTCCTGACCACCAGGGGGAGCCTCCTCTGGTTGTATAGAAGTCTATGCTTCAAGTGTTAAAGCTGCATTCTCTCTCCTGACCACCAGGGGGAGACTCCTCTGGTTGTATAGAAGTCTATACAAATGACTACTTCGCTCTTGATTTATTCCCTCAGTAAACATTGTAAACATGAGTTTATTTCTCAATCTCTAGTTTCAAGTCTTCTTCAATACATCTTAATGTTCATTTCATAAATGATGGTCCTCTTTAGGGTCTACCGTGTGATTGACAGGTCTCTACCTCGGTGTTCTCGGGGTCTGGAAGTTTGACCCTATCCTATCACAGTGTGTTTTGAGTTCATGAAAGTTAAAATGTCCCCTTCAGTGTTCAGGCGTGCTCAGCGCTGACCTCTAGTGTCGAGACGGCAGCAGCCAAAATGCTTCAAAGCCTCAAAAGTGTTGTCCCCAAACCAATGAGTGACATCGTGGTGACCACGCCCACTTCTGATCTCCAGTCTACGCGTCCTAGGTTCTCACCTTCAACAATAAAAGCTCTTCGACAGTATGACGTGACATTTCCGGGCAGGAATTTTGCATTCTCATGCATTTTATTGGTGTGTGAAGTCTCTAAGACTAGGAATAAGTGTGGTTTGTCAAAGTCTATAGGTATGGCATGAGATTGATAAGAGTTTAAAAACTGACTATCTGTATGTCGTAAGGCTCTGGTGAATTACTCTACTCTGAAATCCATTGACATCGCACCGCCACTTCCACTTCCCACACATCTTCATTTATTAATCATAATCTTTTTAAACCAATGTTTAGACGGATGGAATAAATGATTTTGGACCATTTGTCCAGTCAGGACTCAGTTTGTTAGTTCTCGGGCCCTTTTTGTTTTGTACGTTGTGAATGTAGCGCTTTAAAAAAGAAAGAATAGCTCGTATAGTTGCCGTCTCATTTCACACGTCCCCATTGTGAGTAGAAACGACAAAAAAAATTGTTTTCTTTCCAACCGAGGCATCGGTTAAACGTGTTTTACTAGCGGGCGGGTGAAGCGAGGACACCGAAGGCGGTCGCACAAGCGATAAATGAATTGTAATAATGACTCTCAGTGCTTTACTCATTTGCTCCTTTTATCTGTTTTCTGTCTGTGGGGTTTCGGCATGAGCTGGCTTTTTTTATGTGCAATTTACTGATCCGCCATCTGCCCGCCGTGATTCATACGGGCCAAACAGCTCACACTGGATAATTGTGCCCATTGTTAGTAACGCTGGCAGCGGTTCTGTTTTCGCTCTGTGCGACAAAAAAAAACGAATCTGTATTCAACTTCACATCTCATTTCATAAATGCAATCATTTGACGCTCGGGGTCTGCGACGGATCACTAAAGGGACTGTTCACTTTGTTTTTGCAGTTTTTCGAGTCACGCAGCAGATCAGCGGCAAAAAACAGGACGCAAATTTGACTTTTAACTCAATTATTTTGCAGCCGATACCGATTGCCAATCAATTATTTTCACGAAGCACACAATTGAATTGATTATATAATATATTAGATTTTTTGTTTTTTTACAGATTTTTTAACATTTATTTATTTGAGCTAGTTTTAGTGATGTGTTATAAACTTCTTGGAGCTGATGATAGGAAGATAAACAAATTAATATTTCCCTCTTTAATATTTGATACTCCCTTAAAAAAAAGAGTATTTATTAATTACTACATTTTACAAGGTACAATTTGAAGATATCATAATAACGTTGGAATGTATCTTCCCCCAGACCATATTTTATAGAAGTGTACTACGATGGAGTCGTCGTGACGTCACCTGTTAGTTTGTGGAATGCAGTTTTGAAGCCTTGAGTCCGGCGGTCAGGAGAGAGAATGAAGCTTTAGCAAATGAAGCATAGACTTATATACAACCAGAGGAGCCCCTGGTGGTCAGAAGAGAGAATGCAGCTTTAACACATGAAGCATAGACTTCTATTTTCAAAATAAATTTCTGAGTTAGATTTAGACAATACAACTGCTAAGTTAGGGTTAAATAAAAATATTGTTGTTTGAGTTAAAATGACGACAGACGTGCTATGACCGAACTACGCCGGTCTCCTACACTGTAAGAAAAAAACCCGTAAAAAGAAGGTCAAATGAGTGGCAGCTGCCAAACAAAAACCGTAAATTTAAGGTAAAATACCTTACTTCAAATAAAGGACGAAAACCATAAATTTACAGTAATTTGCATTAAAGATTTTGCAGTGAAATACTGTTATTTTACAGATTTTTCCTGTAATATAACAATCAAACACCTTAATTAAAGTGATATTTCTATAGGTTCTGCAGTGAAATACTGTTATTTTACAGATTTTTCCTTTATTATTACAGTCAAATACCTTCAATAAAGTGATATTTCTAAAGCTTCTGCAGTGAAATACTGTAATTTTACAGATCTTGCCTATATTATTACAGTCAAATACCTTCAATAAAGTCATATTTCTAAAGCTTCTGCAGTGAAATACTGTAATTTTACAGATTTTTCCTATATTATTACAGTCAAACACCTTCAATAAAGTGATATTTCTAAAGGTTCTGCAGTGAAATACTGTAATTTTACAGATTTTGTATGTATTATTACAATCAAACACCTTCAATAAAGTGATATTTCTAAAGGTTCTGCAGTGAAATACTGTAATTCTACAGATTTCTCGTATATTATTACAGTCAAACGCCTTCAATAAAGTCATATTTCTAAAGCTTCTGCAGTGAAATACTGTAATTTTACAGATTTTGTATGTATTATTACAATCAAACACCTTCAATAAAGTGATATTTCTAAAGGTTCTGCAGTGAAATACTGTAATTTTACAGATTTTTCCTATATTATTACAGTCAAACGCCTTCAATAAAGTGATATTTCTAAAGGTTCTGCAGTGAAATACTGTAATTTTACAGATTTTGTATGTATTATTACAATCAAACACCTTCAATAAAGTGATATTTCTCAAGGTTCTGCAGTGAAATACTGTGATTTTACAGAGTTCTCCTGTACTATTACAAGTGTTCAATTATTATGAAATATAAGCTTTTGAGATTACTGTGAAAAATCTAAATACATTGAAACATCTACAAAACATTCAATGTTTCAATTAAAGTAGGGGTTAGAAACTGAATTACATATAAAGTACACACCAATATTGATTTTAAAACATTTTATTTAATGTACATTTTCAAAATCAACCAATTATTCACTATCAGTTGATAAGTGAAAGCAAAACATAAACAAAAGGTCCATATGTGGGCGGCTGTAGCTCAGTGGGTAAGAGACGTCCTGCAACCCCAAGGTTGTCTTTCGATCCCGCTCTCCATTAGTTGCAAGTCGAAGTGTCCTTGAGCAAGGCACTGAACCCCAGTTGCTTCCTGGGCGCATCACTGCAGCCCACTGCTCATAATAACTAAGGATGGGTTAAATGCAGAACTAATTTCCCCTTGGGGATTAATAAAGTATATTTCTTCTTCATAAATATTTACCAGAAATGACAGTGCAGATAAAGAACAATCTTCCAAATTTCAGTAATCAGCCAGATCCTCGGTGCATCTGGGGAAAAAAAGGAAGAAGGACAAACAAATTCACTGGAAAGTCCTGAGAAAGTTGGCTTTCATTTCTTACCATTCCTTTAAACAAACTTAAACTAACTATTTTGAAATTGTCTGTACCAATTGACATTCTGTCAATCTGAACAGTCAGCTTTGAGAATGATAGTAATTAAATGATTACCTATTTAAAGCTGCACGCAGTATATGTCTTAACACTTCCATCAGAAACATGTGAATCACGAAAAGAAGAAAGACGTTCACAACAATGGGCACGTTCACAGATGTATCATATCAAGGTAAAGACAGTTATAGCAAAACAGCAACAAAAAAGCTAACTGATACATCTAGGTCAAACCAACCACCGATAATTATATTGTGACATGTCTGAGGTCTTTTCCTCAATGCCCTTTAGAAATAAAAAGGGTAGATGATGATAATGATGACGACATGTCTTTGAAAAGTATGCTAACTCACGGTGGCCCTGAGAGATCAACACACTGCCACTTAAGAAAACACATGCAAAAAGACAAAACACAGGCAAGTTAAGATTAAACTTTAGCAATTTGACAACACATGTCCAGCATTTAGAAAACATCATGCCGCATAAATACAGAAAACAGAAGTGTTTCCAAAGGACAATGGTGCTGAGCACGGTTTGAACATGTTTGTTGCTGCTAGTTTGAGACTCGTGAAGTTATTGAAGTGACGTCGGCTCCGTATACCATCTGTTTATGTTGGGAACTGACTTTTGCTGCTGCTTTACTCTGCACGTAAAGTGACCGCTGCCGCGCAACTCATAGGACTTTGCAGGCGAAAAGCAGAATTCAATCTCATATGACCTCATCTTCAAAATTGAAAAAGTTACGTTAACTGTAGCTTGCATAATAACCATATAAGCAATAACTTTATGGTGGTGATAGTAGTACGAGGTATGTTCATTTCAGGTAAGGTAATAGTTGTCTGTTTGGGGATTTTTCAAGGAAAGAAGTCTCATGGGAATGCTTGGCTTACTGTAGACTATACGTCTGTATTTTTTTTTTGTCTAATAATGCCTACATGAATATGATGCAGGCTACAGGCTGTCTGTCCACACTGTTAAACCGGATAGTACAGTTTAAAATCTGTCAAATCTCCTCAGAAATAATTAGAATGACTGATATAATTCAGCTTTTCCGCTCTGCAAGGTCAGCTCACTTTCCGGTGAGTAGAGCAGTAGCATATTGTAGGTCCACAACGTAAACAGATGATACAATACCCAATTTCAATAACTTCATGAGTAACAAACCATAGCAACAGCAAGCCTGTCCAAGCTGTGTTCATCACGATTTAGTGTCCTCTTGAAACACTTTTTCTTAATTTGCAGCGCTTTTCTGTACCGTGTTGTGTCGTCTGAATTTGCAGTGCTTTTTCTAAATGCTGCACATGTGCTGTCAATTTGATGAAGTTGTTTTCTTAATTTGCTTGTGTTTTGTCGATTAGCATGTTTTATTAAGTTGCAGTGCCCTGACCTCTCAGGGCCACCTGTTAACTCAAAGGAAGGCCGGAAAAGCTCCTCAGTTTTTTTATGGCCAGTGGAAGAACTGTCTTAAAAAAGTGCTTTGCTCAGATCATTAAAGTACTTGAGAAATCATATCTAATATTAATCACAATGTAAGGTTTTGCAATAGTGGTTCAAATGGACTAATATCTTTTATATATGCTGCAGTGGATACTTGTGATGGACTTTGGGTGTTTCCCCGTCCAATGTTGTTCCAATCCTTATTGAGCTGAAAAATATAAGAAAGTTTAGGTGTAATTAGCTATTATCAGTGTTGAAAAGGGTAATGTGAAAATGAATCAGAAAAAAACTGCCACCACATATTTCGTGCATGCAGAAAGTATTCAGACTTTTTCACTTTTTTTCCCATTTTGTTATGTTGCAACCTTATGATAGAATCATTTGAATTAATTTTTACCTCATCAATCTACACTCAATACCCTGCAATAAAAATAGAAAACTGAATTATCACATTGACATACGTATTCAGACCCTTTACTTGGTACTTAGTTAATGCACCTTTGGCACGGTTAAAGCCTCGTCTCTCGATAAAACGACAAGCTTTACACACCTGGATTTGGGGATGTTCTGCCATTCTTTTCTGCAGATCCTCACGCTCTGTCAGGTTGGATGGGACCGTTGGTAAACAGACATTTTCAGATCACTAAAAACAAATCACAAACCTATAAGTGACCATGGAAGGTGAACTCAGTTTTAAGAATCATATCACCAGCATCACCAAGGTGCCTTTTTCCAACTCAGAAACATTTACAAAAATTAGAGGCTTTATTTCCCAGTCTGACTGAGAGTAACTCATGCATGCATTTGTTTTGAGCAGGCTTCTTAAATGAACACAACACATTTTTACAGTATGTATGTGTATTGTTTCTGTTTAAATGCACATATTTGCTGTTTTATATTGTTTTTTGTAAGAACAAATCCTATCTCTCTCTATGTCTTGCCTGTTTGCTTACCTGTCCCTGAGTGGAATTATGTGCCCCACCATCCAGTGGTATCTTGTCACTCCTGGTTCTTCAGCCTTCTCATGATCTTGCAGGCCATGCACTGCTCAGGGTCCAGTGCTGTGTGCAGTACGGTTCGAAAAAGTGAAGAATACTGTCAATTATATCCATGTCACCCACCCTAAACCACATTCAAGTATGTTTTTCTGGTTGTGAGACAGAATCATGCCAACAAGCTAACGTTACCTGAAGCTAGTTTACTTAACTAGCTAACCAAACTCTTTGTAACAGTCCGTTTATCCACCTATAGCATTATTTAATCCATTATGAACTGTATTAAACACACTAATTAACTGATTTTAATATAATAACATTACTTTTAAACATGTAAAATGATTAATTTGTTTCCATATGTCTAAATGAAATATGTTTAAACTATGCAAAACAGAAAATTACATTAGGTTGTTTCAGAAAGTAACAGTGAAAATGTTTTCTTACCTGATATCTTCAATAATTTTGCAGGATATCAATTCACGTAACTTTGCTGGTCACACATCCCGTATGATCCTTCCTCTGTGTCCCAGTCTTTCTTTCTCCGTTGACATCCCACAAGTTAAAATCGCAGGCATATGTAAAATACTTCAGGTAATAGTGCAGGTAGGTCAACAGCAGACACTAGCAGACCTGCCGAGTAGCGCCTGCCCGCTGCGACTTCGCTCAACAGACGTAATTTCAAATCCGAGCGCGGACATTTCTCATTGGCCGTTCCTGCACAATTATCATCTGTTCAGCAAGTGGAACAGCCAATAGCAATTTTTAGGTGGTAACATAACAAATTAGAAAGATGACTTGTTTTAGAAACTGATTTATTAGTGATTAAGGCTGGAATTCAATTAATTTCCTTCGTGTTGCAATGTTATGGAAAGTTGTATAATACCTTGGTAACACAACACCATGCACATGGCATTATATAAATCCACATTTATTTTAACCGCTGAGAGACGTTGGCATTCATTCCTTTGTTATCTTCTGCAAGTCAACAGAACTCCAACCATTGATCCATATGCGTTTTTAATTGGTCACTCATGTAGATTATTTTTGTATTTTATTTTTTGGTAGCCTAACAAAACAGTAAGGCAGTTTTATGCATTAAAGAATCACCCAAAATTTAAAGGATTCTGCCAATCCAAAAACGATGAAGGTGAAACACAAAATACCATAATTTTGGGAATTCATGACTTCTTTACTTCGAGGCCCAAGTTGACTTTGCATTAACAACTGTTTCTTGAAAAAAATGCTGTCCTCAATTCCCTAATTGCAGTTTTGGCTGAATTACTTGCCCAAGCAACATCATGCCAACAGGCCATTTCATACAATTTGAAGATATCATAATAACGTTGGAATGTATCTTCCCCAGACCATATTTTATAGAAGTGTACTACGATGGAGTAGGTAAGTGGCGTCACCTGTTAGTTTGTGGAATGCAGTTTTGAAGCCTTGAGTCCGGGCGGTCAGAGAGAGAATGAAGCTTTAGCAAATGAAGCATAGACTTATATACAACCAGAGGAGCCCCTGGTGGTCAGAAGAGAGAATGCAGCTTTAACACATGAAGCATAGACTTCTATTTTCAAAATAAATTTCTGAGTTAGATTTAGACAATACAACTGCTAAGTTAGGGTTAAATAAAAAGATTGTTGTTTGAGTTAAAATGACGACAGACGTGCTATGACCGAACTACGCCGGTCTCCTAGGTGACGGATTGGTGTTGGACCGATCCATCTCACCCACTAATTGACATTTCACAAATGAGTTGCCTCACATAAATCAATTCACAAATTTCGATTTGTAGATTGCCATCTCGGCAGCCAAACTAGTTCCAGCCACGGAAGTCTTTCTGCTCCAGTGAAGTGGCGAGCAAAGCGTGTGTGTGTGTGTGTGTGTGTGTGTGAGAGACAGTCTCTGTGAAGTAAACTTTTTACATTTTATTTGATCAACTGGAAAAAGTGCTGAAGGATGCAGTCTGACTTTACACTGTCCACACAGCACGGGAAAACCCCAAAAAAGAGGAGAACAAAAAGATGTTGCGCCTTGATCTTCTTTTGCAGTTTGTAGCCCCCCCCCCCCCCCCCACACACACACAGACACACACACACACACACACACACACACACACACACACACACACACACACAGACATGCATTGCACTCTTCAGCACATCAGTCAACATCCCATTTCCTGTTCTTATTCCCAGAGTTTCCACTGGGAATCATATCGTTGTGTTTATTTCTTATTTCCCTCGTAGTGTAGCGCCTTTGGGTTGTTTGTTGTTTTTGCTGTTGTTGTTATTGTTGCACAGCCCAGGATATTTAAACGGGAAGGCAAGTCCACGGAATGAAACCTTTACATGTGTCAGGCCCCAGCCTGACTGTTAGTTTTTGCTTCACTTCCTCACCTTCCTGGCTGGCGTGGGCGTGGTTTCCGGCTCCCTTCATTCCAACTACACACACCTGCTCCCCGTTTGGTCATCAGCACACCTGCCTTCCATTCACTAATCATCTCTTCAGGATAAAACCCCGGGTTCTCCCTCCATCACATGGCTGGACTGTACTGTAGATCTCCGTGGGATCATCAGCTCTTCTACCACCGGTCTCGCCAACCCACGCCCACGCCATCGCCAACCTCCACAGCCCCGGACTACTCCTCTCCTATCCCCTTGGACAATGATCTATCCCTATAATAAATACACCCTTCTAGGGTTTTGTACAACGCCTGTCTCTGCCTCTGGTTCATGCGCTTGGGTTCGCACGTGCCAAACCCTAACAGAGCGATCCAGCCTACTATGGACCCAGCGGAATCGGAGAGTTTCGGCAGGCCCTCACCCACCAAGGAGCTCGTGGGGCAGCACGAAAGACTTCTTCACGAGACACTCACCGCCCTCCAAACCCTCAACACCCAGGTCCAGCACCTCACCTGCAAGGTAGACCAAGTCCTTTCACCCCCCGATTCCTCTACCTCCTCCGGAGAGGTCACTGGGCCTCCACCCCAGCTCAACGCTTCTCCCCCATCTCACCCCTCTCCACCTAACCAGCGATCATCATTTCCTCATGAGGCTAGGATAGCTCTCCCTAGGAGTTACGATGGCAGGTTAGGAGATTGTCGCGCATTTCTTATGCAGTGCGCATTTGTTTTCCAACATCAGTCAGTTATGTATGCGTCTGAGCAGGTAAGAGTAGCATATGTCACAAATTTATTGTCTGGTAGAGCACTTACGTGGCGAGTCCACGCTGTCTAGGGGAACGGAGATGAATAGTTCCTATTCAGCTTTTACAGAAGAGTTTAGGAGAGTTTTTGATCACCCTAGCCGAGGGATAGATGCTGCCAGCCAATTATTCTCGCGCTCCCAGGCTAGTCATAGCGTAGCCGAATACGCAGTTGAATTTAGAATTATAGCTTCTAATAGTGGATGGAATGATGACGCCTTACGCTGTGCATTCCGTAGGGGATTGAGCGATGAGGTGAAGGATGGGTTAGCGGTCAGGGACAGGGCTACTAGTCTAGACAACCTCATAGAGCTTTCCATCAGACTAGACAATCGCCTACAGGAGCGTAGACGAGAGAAGTCACATAGACCCACAGACTACAATTCCCATGTGCCCCGGCATCAGCGCTTCTCCCCAGAGCAGAATTCCCAATCTAGAGCCACTCCACGGCTCGTTAATCGGTCTTCTTCACCCAGTGAGGAGGAGCCCATGCAGTTGGGTCGCACCAGAATATCTCCAACAGAACGACAGCGCAGAGTTTCCATGGAATGTGTCTTTACTGTGGAGCTCCTGGGCATGTCATCGCACTCTGTCCCCAGCGGCCAAAAGAGCTGGCCCGTCAGTAGGACTGGGCGTACTGGCGAGTCCAAGCAGAGCCACACTGCCCATTCAACCCCGTAAGCAGCTTGATGCCTCCATCTTGTGGGAGGATCAGGTATTGCCCGTTAACACTCTGATTGACTCCGGAGCCGATGAAAGCTTCATTGATGTGGAGTTTGTGAGAGAAGCAGGCATTCCCACGGAGGTCCTGGAGGTCCCTCTAGAAGCCCGCGCACTAGATGAAGGTCTGCTGGCCCGTGTTACCCATCGCACAGTTCCTGTTACTCTCCTAGTGTCGGGTAATCATCGGGAGATGGTTCAGCTCTATGTTCTCAAGACACCCACTACGCGTCTGGTTCTAGGACGTCCCTGGCTGGAGTGCCACAACCCACAGATCGATTGGACCACCGGCATGATCAATGGATGGAGCGTGTTCTGTCACTCTCACTGTCTGCAGTCCGCCCAAACACCTGGCAGGACCATGCCGGTCAGACCTATCTCCACCCCACCCGATCTGTCCTTAGTGCCTTCCCAGTACCATGACCTGGCAGATGTGTTCAGTAAGGAGCGGGCACTCTCTTCCTCCTCATCGTCCCTACGATTGCGCAATCGATCTCCTTCCAGGAGCCCGTTGCCCTCAAGTCGATTGTTCAATTTGTCCCGTCCAGAGAAGGAAGCCATGGAGAAATATATTCGAGTCCCTAGCTGCCGGACTCATCACGCCTTCCTCGTCTCCTGTCGCAGCTGGCTTCTTCTTTGTTAGCAAGAAGGATAAGACTCTGCGCCCGTGTATTGATTACCGGGGCTTGAATAACATCACCATCAAGAATAAGTATCCCTTACCTCTCATCAGCTCAGCATTCGAACCACTTCATGGGGCCACCATATTCTCCAAACTGGACCTCAGAAATGCCTACCACCTAGTTCGGATTCGTAAGGATGACGAGTGGAAGACGGCATTCAACACTCCCCTGGGTCACTTCGGTACAGGGTCATGCCTTTCGGCCTTCACGAATACACCTGCCATCTTCCAAGCCTTGGTAAACGATGTCCTCCGGGACATGCTGAACCGTTCGTTTTCGTGTACCTCGACGACATTCTCATCTTTTCTAACAGCAAAGAGGAACACATTCAGCATGTCGTTTCGTTCTCCAGAGACTCATGGAGAACAAGCTTTACGTCAAGGCAGAGAAGTGCAAGTTCCATGTCACCTCTGTTGACTTCCTAGGCTACATTATCGAGGAGGGCAAGTCAAGACTGATCCTCTGAAGGTCCAGGCGGTAAAGGAGTGGCCAACACCTGCAAATCTGAAGCAACCCAGCGCTTCCTTGGATTTGCAAACTTCTACCGCGGTTCATCAGGAGACTACAGTCGGTGGCAGCTCCACTCACCAGACTCACTTCATCCACCATCACGTTTTCCTGGACACCAGCAGCTGACAGAGCTTTCACGGAGCTCAAGAGGCGCTTCACCTCGGCCCCTGTGCTGGTCCACTCAGATTCCACAAGACAATTTGTGGTAGAGGTTGATGCGTCGGACGAAGGAGTAGGCGGTGCTGTCCCAGCGTTCGGTCAAAGACCAAAAACTCCACCCTTGTGCATTCTACTCTCGTCGACTTTCATCAGCAGAACGGAACTACGACATAGGAAACCGTGAGTTGCTGGCAGTGAAGTTGGCCTTGGAGGAGTGGAGGCATTGGCTTGAGGGTACTGAACAGCCATTTATTGTATGGACGGACCACCGTAACCTGGCCTACATACAATCTGCAAAACGTCTCACCCCCCGCCAGTCTCGCTGGGCATTGTTCTTGGGCGTTTCAACTTCACCCTGACCTACCGTCCGGGTTCCCGAAACGTGAAGCCTGATGCTCTTTCTCGCCTCTTCACTCCTGTGGAGACCCCTGAGATCCCTGACACCATCATCCCTGAGTCCCGAGTGGTCCGAGCTGTCACCTGGGGTATTGAGTCCGTGGTCAAGGAGGCTCAAAAACATCAGACAGTCCCAGAGAACATGCCGGAGAACCGACTCTTTGTCCCGGATTCGGTTCGGTCCGAAGTTCTTCAGTGGGCTCATGCTTCCCGCCACGTCTGCCATCCGGGGGTTCGACGCACTCTATCCTTCCTTTCGACAGTTCTGGTGGTCAACCATGGATAAAGATACTAAAGCCTTCGTATCCGCCTGCAAGGTGTGCGCTCAAGTAAGGGTCCCATCGACCTCCTGCTGGTCTCCTACGACCACTTCCCATTCCAGGCCGTCCATGGTCCCACATCGCCCTGGACTTTGTCACCGGCTTCCACCATCTAAGGGAACACGGTCATCCTCACCATCGTTGACCGGTTCTCCAAGGCGGTACATTTCGTGGCCCTGCCAAAGCTTCCCACAGCTTCCGCACCGTGACCTAATGGTTAAACACGTGTTTAGCCTTCATGGAATTCCCACGGACATGGTCTCGGATCGGGGTCCCAGTTCACCGCTCAGGTTTGGAGGCGTTCTGCCAAGCTCTGGGAGCAGGGGTCAGTCTGTCCTCCGGTATCACCCACAGACCACGGCCAGACGGAGAGAGCTAACCAGGACTTGGGAGCAGCCCTCCGTTGCATCACAGCCCAGAATCCATCATCTTGGAGCAAACTTCTACCCTGGGTGGAGTATGCGCACAACTCCCTCTCCAGCGCAGCCACCGGGATGTCTCCTTTGAATGCTCCATTGATTCCAACCCTCTACTTCCACTCCAGGAGAAGGAAGTGGCGGTCCCGGCCGGGTCCAAGCATATCTCGTCGCTGCCGGAAGGTGTGGCGAGAGACTGGCCGCTCTGCTCCGTTCCACTACCCAGAACCAGCGTTTGCTGATCGTCACCGGTCCAAGGCCCCGGTTTACCAACCAGGTCAGAGCGTGTGGCTGTCCACCAAAGACATGCGTCTTAAAGGGTATCCAAGAAACTGGCACCCAGATTCATTGGCTTCATCATTGACACCATCATCAACCCTTCTGTTGTCCGCCTCCAGCTACCCGCTTCCAGCATCCATCCCACTTTCCACGTCTCCCTCATCAAACCCGTTTCCTCTTGCCCTCTGTCTCCTCCCACTGAGGTACCACCACCTCCTCGCATAATCGATGATCACCCGCCTACACGGTCCGGCAGCTACTAGATGTTCGTCGTGAGGTCGGGGTTTCCAGTACCTGGTGGACTGGGAGGTTACGGTCCAGAGGAACGCAGTTGGGTATCCCGAGGGCTCATCTTAGACCCTCCCTCATCAAGGACTTCCACGGCTCAACCCAGACAAGCCTCAAGGGCCACCTGGTGGCGTCCGTCGAGGGTACTGTCAGGCCCCAGCCTGACTGTTGTTTTTGCTTCACTTCCTCACCTTCCTGGCTGGCGTGGGCGTGGTTTCCGCCCCTTCATTCCAACTACACACACCTGCTCCCGTTTGGTCATCAGCACACCTGCCTTCCATTCACTAATCATCTCTTCAGGATAAAACCTCGGTTCTCCTCCATCACATGGCTGGATCATTGTAGATCTCCGTGGGATCATCAGCTCTTCTACCACGGGTCTCGCAACCCACGCCACGCCATCGCCAACCTCCACAGCCCCGGACTACTCCTCTCCTATCCCCCTTGGACAATTATCTATCCCTATAATAAATACACCCTTCTAGGGGTTTTTGTACAACGCCTGTCTCTGCCTCTGGTTCTGCGCTTGGGTTCGCACTCCGTGCCAAACCCTAACAACATGTCCACTTAATAATTGAATAAATGAATAAATATAAATATATATAAATAAATATATATATATACATATATATATATTTGAATATATATATATATATATATGTATATAATATTTCGTATTTTGAGTCTAGAAACGACGTTAAATATCATCATCCACTGTAACGAGTGGAGTAAAAACAAGTATTTTAATATTTTAAACCTTCGCGGGGGGGAAAGACGCGATGCTCGTCCCCGATTGGTCGACAGCAGCTCCTCCGACTGTATTTTGTCTCCCATAAGACTCTTCTGGAGAGCATTTGATACAAAAACAACAACAACAACAACAACAATACATAGACAACCGTCAGCGGCATTTCTTCTTATCGTTCCCGACGGTGTGTATCATTGCTGCTGTCAGCCGGCAACGCGTTGCTCTTATGTAAGAAGTGGAGCGCTCATTGTGTGTGAAGCAGTGAGAGAAGCACAAATCTTAAAGTTATTTATTTATTTCCTGGAGGATAGATTCCACGCTAAGATTGATCGGATTTCTCATTTCCATATGTCCTCTGGTGATTTATTTTTTGCAGAAAAGCAATATGTCTTTGTGTATTTTCCTCTGGGTTACAGAGATTAAAACGGCTCCTTTTGTGGTTCTTTTTATGCCACGAAAGAGAACTTGAAATTATTGACGTGGGACGTTTGCCGTCACATGTTTGCATTAATAAAAACACGAATTCCACTTCCTGTGACTGCCGGTCCATCAGGAGGTAAAAAACAAACTCATCAACAAGACGACCGGCGACGTGACGGCGCCGCTCGTCTGACTTCAGGCCTCTCGTAGAAATGATGAAGATGAAGATGCCGAATGCACATTTTAATCCACCGGTAGACCTCGTTCATCTCTCGTCATAAACATTTGGGCTCACAGGGACGTTGATGATAATCTGGTGTAATCACATGTGATTATTCACTCGTTAGATGTTGACTCTTCTCACCTTATACCTTATTTGTTTGCCTTAATTCACTTCCTGCTGCCCCTTTGATCACAGGTGGACAGGAGACACACACACACACACACACACACACACACACACACTCGAGGCCCGCTTCCTCCTCGCCCCTGTAAGGCCACTGAGACGTCTAAATAAATCCCAATCGTCATTTCTTTTTTCAGGCGCGTGAGAGGCCGGCACAGCTGCACCACTTCACCCGGGACACGCGGGTTTGATTCCCATTGTCTGCCCCTGAAAGCTGGACGTGGAGATAAACCCGACGCAGAGGGAGGCGACAGCGGCATTGTTGTTTCTTCTTCTTCTTCCTCCCGCGCCACCGGTGCCAGATGCTCCGCCGTGTGCCAGAAGACAGCACCCCCCCCCACCACCCCCACCACCACCACTAACGTCCTTTGTCAGCTCGACCCGACCATCTGCAAGCCTCCTCCTCCAGTCAGACATTTATTTCCTATTCTCATTCCCTCCTCGGCGCGAGACGTCGAGGTGTCCATGGAGTCCCACGAGGATGCCTCCCCCCATTTTGTAGCTCCTAGACTCCACCCGAGGCGCTCCGTATTCTATTAACATTTATGAAAGTGTATCAAAAGAGCCTGAGAGGAAATGACTTTGTTCACGCCGACAACTGACGAGCGCTCTAGATCATTATTTTGGGAGGCTCGCACCTTCATCCCGACCGCGACGTCGCCCGGGAGCCAGGAGTCGGGCGCTTTCTTCCCCTGTAGTGTGATTAACTTCTTTTTTTCCCAGCGAGGGACCACCAGATAGACTCATTCCAGTCGGGGGGGGGGGGGGGGGGGGAATGTATCTGTGCGGCTAAAAAGAAAGAAAGGGGCCTTTTTTCTCTGGGGTTCATTTCATTTTGATTTCATCTCTGTCGAAAATGGAGGTGCAGTCGAGGACAATCTCTCAAAACCGCGGTGAGGGTGTGTCGGTCAGAAACTGGGAAAAAAAGGGCGAGTAAGTATAGAAGTCAGAGGTGAGGAGGCCGAGGACGCCATCGGCCCCTCGGGCTCTTTACTTCCAAGTTATGTCCCCCCCCCACCCGCCTCCACGCCTCATTGTCAATCTCATCCCAATTAGCGCCGTCTCAAATCGCGTTTATCGACAACCCAGATAGCCGCCGTGGCCCCGGGAGGTCTCCGTTTAATATTTTATCCGGAGCCGTGTGGGAAACCGTCAGATGAGATGGCCTCTATCCATCTCCTGGTTTAAAAAAAAAAAATTAGAAATGAAACGGCCGCCGCTCAGAATAGAAGTGTCAGAACGCCGTCTCGGTAACGATGATGACACCTCGTGACTAATTGATGCGGCGGTAGCGGAGAGCGCTAATCCGCGCTGATGTCGGGATCAGAATCGCACAGATTTAGAACAGATATGAGGAGTTACTGAAGAAGCTCAGGAGACAGAGAGGATAGGGAGTGCACGCTTTTCATGATGCCGGCGCGTGTTTCTCACACTCATATTCGGCGTCACGTGACATTGTCAGCGCGTTGCTTACGTGGGAGATAAAAAGCTGCGTCCCTCTTTTCAGTCGACGGATTCAAAACGATTTTCAAAATAGGAAACATCTTTTAGTTCTCGGCGAGAAAAGACGACATGAGTTAGATTTAGGAAAAGGGTTCGAATAATCCAAAAGTTTAAGGATACGGCAGTGACGTGGCACATGAATCAAAGTTGTTGCTTCACTCGGGTGAAAGAAGCTCCGCCCCCAGCCTCAAATGCCGGCGCCTTCGAATAAAAATGTAATACTTTACTTCCTAATCGGTTGAATTGTGTTTTTTTGTATGCAAATACCCACTTTAGAAGAAGATAACATAATACATTAAAAAAAACACATTTTATGGTTTACTCTACAGGACTGTCTCAGAAAATTAGAATATTGTGATGAAGTTCTTTATTTTCTGTAATGCAATTCAAAAAACAAAAATGTCATGCATTCTGGATTCATTACAAATCAACTGAAATATTGCAAGCCTTTTATTCTTTTAATATTGCTGATTATGGCTTACAGCTTAAGAAAACTCAAATATCCTATCTCTAAATATTAGAATATCATGAAAAAGTATACTAGTAGGGTATTAAACAAATCACTTGAATTGTCTAATTAACTCGAAACACCTGCAAGGGTTTCCTGAGCCTTGACAAACACTCAGCTGTTATAAATCTTTTTTTTTACTTGGTCTGAGGAAATATTACAATTTTATGATAGGATTTTAGAGTTTTCTTAACCTGTAAGCCATAATCAGCAATATTAAAAGAATAAAAGGCTTGCAATATTTCAGTTGATTTGTAATGAATCCAGAATGCATGACATTTTTGTTTTTTTAATTGCATTACAGAAAATAAAGAACTTTATCACAATATTCTAATTTTCTGAGACAGTCCTGTACTGTATACTCTCGAACTATTTCTCAACCAACAATTTACGTTCTCACGAGGAACGTTTGGATCGACGGGGAAGACAAACAACATTGAACTTTTAAAAAAAGAGTTTCTTCAGTATTTTCAATACGAGTTCTTGAAACAAGCGATGATCCATCTTACGCATAGAAGACAGAAACGAAGGTCAGGTGTCGTTCTTTCCGATGTTTGATGTCATCGCTTCCTGTTTGAAGGCCGGTCGGTGGGATATTTTATTTAAATATCAATAAATATATAAACCGAGCGGCCCAACGAGGCCCTTCGGATGCAGCCGCTCGCAATGAGAACGTAGAGAAAGGAAAAGTGTTTGTGCACGGACAGAATATTAAAGTGAGAACAACGAGAAAAAAAAAAACACTTTTACTTCCACTTATTGAAGCACTTTTTCAGACGCGCAGAGGATGCTGTTTATAATTACAGGAGCTGATGTTGCTTCTGAAATTTGTTTATAAAAAAACAAGGGGTTTTTATTCGCATAAAGCTTCCTCACAAGCCTAAATACGTTGTAATGGTCCCCCCTCTCCAGAGTGTCACCCATCATCTCACCAGGGTTCAGGTCTTTAAAGTGATCTGGTATCACACCACGGAGACAAACGGGAGGCTCAGTGTCCTCCTCCCTCCTCCTCCTCCTCCTCCTCCTCCTCCTCCGTGTGACCCGGACGCTTCTCACGAATTAGATGTGTAACAGCATTATTGATTTGCAGGTAAACAGGATGTGGTCCCCCCCCCCCCCTACATCCTGTTTTCTCCCCATGGTGCACTCTCACCTCTTAACTCATTCATCAATACAAGTCGATGCTCTCTTCTCAGTCTTCTGGTGAATTGATATCCAGCAGAATGACGCGCCTGTCAGAATAAATGCAGTTTGTTATGAGTTTATTCCGTTCGGGTTGTGAACGTGCAGCAGCCAAACAGAAACCCCCCGTGTGGAAATCAAAGAGTGAGTTTTAATCTCCACCCCGGGGGTGTTTTCTTTTATTGGTTTAATAATAAAATGACACGGCTCAAACGTATCAACATATTATACATTCAAAGTTCTCTAAAGAGGAATAACATCCTATAAACATCAATAACAAGCTATTGCATGCCTGTGTGAGTTAAGGGAGACCACTGTACAAGGTTATTAGCAAAGGACAGGATATATATATATATATAAATATATATATAAATATGTATATATATATATTTTTATTCTTTTAATATTGTTGATTATGGCTTACAGCTTAAGAAAACTCTAAATCCTATCTCATATTTGAATATTTCCTCAGACTAACAGCAAAACAAAATCAAACATTTAAAGTTAATTAGATTTATTCAGTTTTTTGTTTAATACAGGCTAATATTTAGAGATAGGATATTTGAGTATTCTGATTTATTGCTGATTGACAAACACTCAGCTGTTATAAATCTTTTAACATAATCAGCAATGTATGTATAAATATTTAAATTTTATTTGACCAGTCTTTGAAAACGTATAAAACATTAAAAAAACCATCTTGCCGGATAATCGCCGGAAAATGTTTAAAAGTAACTTTTTTACGTCAGATATAATTCCTATATTACCCCCTTCAATCTGAAGAAGACGTGGCGGCTGTAGCTGATCCAGACTGACTGTGAGTCCATCACTGCATGTAAAACCCGCTTCATGGGAGACCACCGAGCTGCCGGGTCGCCTCACGCTTGTCATCAATTTCAGATTTGCAGCCCTTTAATGGCCCGGTCTTATTTACACTGAAAAGATGGATTAAATGCATTATTCACGTTCTAATATTGTGGAGCTATTACACTCCCCCCACACACTCCCTCTCTCTCTCTCTTTCGCCTTGCGGTGGTATGAAATATGCGCATACTGTTTACAGCCTCATAAACTGAGGATGCAGACTCAGACATAAAAAAGATTACATAGAGCAATCCCTCGTGGTTATTTTGATTTTTTCTCCGGCTTTGGTGTAAGTGAACCGCAGAATTGCCCTCCGAGTCTCCCGGCGTGAGAAGAGACTAGCCGGCCGCGATCTATTGTTAAGCACCGGATCAGAGCGAGAGGGTCGAAGGAACCGTGTCGGCGAGCGGGGGAATTCGATCATTTCACATCCTCGACGCATGTGATGCCGAGCGTTAGTAGTTTATGGAGCGCGTGGTCGAGTTCTGGCAGGAAAAAACGTCGACTTTTTGTGACCTTGAGACTGGAAACGAGGCAGATAGAAACGGGCCTTTTGCAGAGTTCATGGTGAACCGGAGGTCAGCTGTAAACCACCCTCTTTACGTGTGTGCGTGACCGGAGGCAGCCGGTTATGATACCAAAGAAAATGTCTCATTCAGAAAATGTGTGTCAATTAAGAAAAAACAAACAATTAAAATACCGTGTACCGGTGCTTTACTTCTGCAATCTGCACAATGTGCAGACATAAATTCAATAACCAAACAAGATGCACAACAGCTCACTGCCAACTATGAGTATGAACCCATCCCCACCCTTCCCCTAGAGCCTCCATGGATTGAGCAGGAAAACTACAGGATAATAATTCAATATGAGTTCTGACTGGGAAATGACAGAGATACGGCGAAACCTGTAATATCAGCAGAAATAGGAAAATATGTCCGTGAAACTGCAATCTTTGAACATCTTCCTTATGGACTGAGGAGGAAGATTGAACCTGCATTTTCTCTCTTTTATTGCAATGCTTACCGCTCCTGCCCCTCTGCGAGATGACACATACACTTTTGGAACTAGACGTAGCTGCAACCGACTTCAGATTATTCCCGTTGAGGTTAACACCGATATTACATTAACGCAGGGTTTATTCATGTGGCATACCCCCCCCCCCCCAGTTAAATAGTAGGGTTTGGGGGGGGCACGCTCGGCTGTAACCTTTACGATACCCTCGTTGACGCCAACTGGATCGATAAGTTAATACGAAACACTGGATGTGTAAGGGCAAGGAGTCACGGTCCACCTGCCTGTGACCTTTGGAAAAGGAGACCACCTCATCCGGTTAAAGTGAGGGTGTCAGTTTGAAGCACAACAACAACAACAACAACAGGGTGTCATCACAGCTGCTCGTGGCTTCTTACTCAGTACCCCCTTTCTTCTTCTGGTCCTGTCAGTGACTCCGATGCCATTAAAATGTGATGGAGCTTGATAACCTTTTGAAGGCATCCCGCCGCCGCTGTACACTGACCTTTTCTTCAGGAAAAGATAGGAATCAGACACCGGACACAGATTTCAGCGGAAATTATCTCGGAGGATTTCTTTCCAGCTTTTATCGCAGTAAAGTTTCGTAACTTTTATCTTGTTGTTGTTGAATGTTTCAGAACCGCCCGCAGACGAGCGCTCGGAGCGCTCCGAACTCTTTGAGTTACGAGAATCTGCTAAAGAACTGCAAATAGTTTTTTGTTGTATGCAATGTCTTGAAAATTCCCACCCACAAGAATGTTCATGAATGCAGCCTCGAAGACGAACTTTGAAAATGTCTGAAAAGATAAAGTAATATATTTACATTCTAACGCTATTGGGCTAAAAAAACCCAACTCAAAACATACCAGCAGTATGTGTGTGACTTATATCTCTGACGTTGAATTCATCTTCTAGTCTGGCTCCATTATTACTATGTTATAACTCAACCTCTATTACTATATTATAACTACGTTTCTGCCCAAAGGCAAACAACATATCTCCATCTAGCACCGTCGCATGGACCTTCATCAAGTAGTCACGATATGTAATCTAGGGGACGCTCAATGACAACGGAAAGTCAATTATTAGCGTAGTCCATGGTGGAGAGACGCATTTTTTCGTGTTTCTTTGGGAGTTTTTCCTGATCCGATGTGAGGTCAGAGGTCAGGGATGTCGCGTGTGTACAGATTAGCTTGTGAAGCCCTCTGAGGCAAATTTGTAATTGTGGGCTATACAAAATAAACTGAATTAAACCAAGGAAAAGAAAGTTGTACACGGGGGGAAACAAGAAACTGACAATTTGTGTACCTTAACACAAAATCAATGGATTTTTTTTTCTTAGAATTTCACGAATTTGTTTTCGTCAAACTATTTTCTACATCTCACCAAAAGTTATTTAGTTCTCTGGCTTTACTTAACATTGACTTTCTAACAGGAGTGAGACATCCTTTCTACCACCTGTCCCGGCTTATTGCCTTGATTACATACAAATTGATTGTGTGGATTATATACTTTTCATCGACATTGCTAAATCCAATCAACCAGAACCAGCACATTCATTGTTTGTCTAACAAGAGAGACACAGATGTGATCCAACGCCTCATTTGTCGACCTTCCAAAACTGCTAGAAATCCGTGGTAAATTGTTTCGGCTTCCTCTCGATTGGATAAAGAACAAACGTCTTGGCGGGTCTGACTCTGTGTACATTGACATCTCTTGGATTGATGCCTCTATTTGTTTCCCGTGACAGCGAAAAGCCGCATGTGAGTTGAGACCGTGAAAAGCTTTGTTTTTTTAAGTATCCAACGTTCAAGATGTCTTTTAAGTGATGAAAGTTTCTTTTTTTGTTGTTTTTCATCTACAAATACCATTTTCGTCGGCACACTGTAGCTTCAGCGCGAGTCGCCCCGTTTGATTTCCCGAGAGGCGGCTCAGCCCCCTCAGCCCCGCCGACGTGAACGCAATTACCTCAAGATTAACGTCAAAGAAAACAAAGACGTGCGGTTTGAGCAACGCTCTCATCGATGCGCCGGTCTTGAAAACTGATGTGTGCAGCAACAAGAGTTTATATATTACCATGTTGCATTTAAAAGCTAAATATTAGGGCTGTGAAACGATTAACATTTTTAATCGGGTTAATCACAGGTTTCTGTGGATTAATCATGATTAATCACATATTACCGATATTCTCGGTATATTTTGTGAGAACATAGAGATTTCTGACAAAAGACGGATATATACATTTATACATTCTTCTATACAATGGTGCTGCAACTCAGCAGTTATTTAGCAGTTTTCTTCCATATGGAACATTAATACATCTTCATCCTAAACAGAATGTTTAACCCTCCTGTTACCTTTCGGGTCAATTTGACCCCATTCAATGTTTAATGTCGGTGTTCTTTGGGGTCAATTTGACCCCAGGCTGTTTTTCACTGTGTCAAACTTATAAGAAATATCAACTTTTTTATATATTTTAAGGGCTATTTAGGTAGTCAACAAACAAACATAAAGTACCTCACACTTAAACTTGGGAAGCAATATTAATTCTAATAATTTTCTGTAGGTTTTAATTGCTGGGGTCAAATTGACCCCGAGGGTAAAATATGTTAGTAAATGTAAAGGTAACAGGAGGGTTAACCTCTTCCACTCCACTGAGGACGCCGGCGTCCTTAAGCCCCTCCCCTTCCCTTTAAACGGCTTGCTCACGCAGACCACGTCAATAAACATGGGCATGTTTGGTATCCCAGCATTCAACATATCCTCATCTTTGCAAAGAACATATACATTTTCTTTTATTTCGTAATAATTTTTCACAAGAGGAGCCCTAACACACAATGTCTAAAGTCGCGATCAATGCAGCAAGTCGGGTCTTGCAACATTTCGACGGAGAAAACGTACAGAATACACTTTCTAAGTAGATGTATTAGCGGAGGTATTAGCGGAAGTACTAGCGGAAGTTAGCAAAGAGCTAGCGGAATCAGAAAAGGTAAAAGTTTTACAAAAACTTTTTTTTGGTGCGCTGTGTCTTCCTGACAGTAACGTGTTGAAGCCAGGAGACCGCGCTGTCTTTGCCCGGGCCATGAACACGGTGATTTGCTCCGTTTTTGTTTGACTACATTTTATGAGTAACAGTTAGGGGGGTGCTAGTGACTTTTCATGCGCGAAGACCGGCATCTGAACTCTGCGGCAACCGCGATCGACATATTGAGCACCCCTGCATTAAAACATTGGTGCAAGTGACTTTTTTTCGTCCCGATGTGCTCACACGCCGGCATCCGGCGAGACGGGGATCGGAGTCGTGTTAACGTGACACTAGAGACAGAATGACATGCTGCTGGAGAGACGACCAACAACAGACGGATTGGAAGCTCATTCTGCGCATGCGTTAAATGCGTTAAAAAAAATAACGAAGTTAAACCTGTAATTTAATTAACTGAGTTAACGCGTTATTTTTCACAGCACTACTAAATATATATGTATTTTTTACTATATCATATTTTAAATGAGAGAAGCGCCACGCTAAACCCACTCTGAAGTCGTTATTACCCTCTCATCATGTTCTCAAAGAACCGCGACAAGATATGTTCAATGTCGATTATTTAAGTGACAATAACACCAACTGTGTTGCTTGATTCTCCACCTGTTCTACGTTTTTACCAATCTCACTCGAGTCAACACCATTTTCATAGTACAGGAAGGTAAAGCACTCCATGGTTTCACAAGTTATCATCTTAATGTTGCCTGAAAGTATTTTGGAAAGGTAATAAAGCATTTCGTTAATTTGATTTAACTTCCACCCTTTTGCCTAATCTGTAAATCAGAACCAGAGATATTCAGAGAACTACAAGCGCCCGTTCTCATTTCACCGAACCGCACAAACTCACACGAGCTCGTAGTGATCTTGATAGCGACGAAGGAATGGATCCCTGCTTCCACTCAACAGCGTCTCATGAGGCTCATCGAATCGTCAGTTGACCTCAAGAGAGATTACCCCTCCAATTTCAGAGGTCAGCGTTGCGTCTGCATCTCTTTTCACCAATTTACATTTGTATCTGTTTTTTTAGCCACATCCTACGCCTAGCTGTTTTCAGATCCTGGCTGTTTTAGTCCATGTGTCTCAACCAGGCGTTTGGTGTCAGACCCTTTACGACCTGCCGAGGCTACCAGCTAGTTTTCAGCTTTTAGCTTTTGGAGCTAGCTAACGCTACTGGGACCAAAGACGCTGCGGTCGGGAAGTGAAAACAAGAACCTTTGAGAATCAGCCGTATCTTTGTGAATCTCTTGGAATATCGGTTTTGACATCCTAACATGCATCAACCACACATTTCGATGCTCTTACATCATAATTGAATGTTTAATAAAGCTTGCTGGGGCGACGCGACACGTCCTTTCGCCAACATGTCTGCATATTTATATATTTTTTATGACGTCAAACAACCTTATGGCCAAAAAGGAGGACAAAGACGTATACAAAAAACTAAACCAGCCATACACAGAGGCAACTCAACACTTTAACCTCTTGGCGTTAATATTTACTCATATAAAGCAATTTACAGCCATAGAGCGAGGCTTGAATTGAAACAAAAAGGGTACTAGTAATGAGTAATGTTTTCTATTATTATGGTGTCAGGCGCTGCCTGGTTTTGAAACGTGTCTTCCAACAATAATACCCGTCTGCCTCAATGGGGTCAATGGACGCCTCTCTTCACGCCGCGTGAGATGGGGAAGAAGAATAGCTATAAAATAGCAGCCGGCCGGCGGATAATGATTTTATTTCACTCTCGGTTGCGGCGTCCAGCGCCGCTCGGGCAGATTGTTTTGCGGGGGCGGGGGTGAGCGAACGTGTTTGTGCCATTGATCCCGGGCCAGCTGATAAGGAAAGCCCGGCGACGGGCTGTTAAACTCAGACGGCGGAGCATTAATCCATTTCAAAACATCCCGCTGCTTTTCGCTTCGCTCGATTTTTTCCGGGCAGGCTCACAGAGGAGGGATATAACTAAACTACTCTTCACTGCCTCCGTAAATAAAAAAAATAAAAAATAAAATATATATATATATACAGGACTGTCTCAGAAAATTAGAATATTGTGATAAAGTTCTTTATTTTCTGTAATGCAATTAAAAAAACAAAAATGTCATGCATTCTGGATTCATTACAAATCAACTGAAATATTGCAAGCCTTTTATTCTTTTAATATTGCTGATTATGGCTTACAGCTTAAGAAAACTCTAAAATCCTATCTCATAAAATTTGAATATTTCCTCAGACCAAGTAAAAAAAAAGATTTATAACAGCAAAACAAAATCAAACATTTGAAAATGTGTTTCCAGGTGTTTCGAGTTAATTAGACGATTCAAGTGATTTGTTTAATACCCTACTAGTATACTTTTTCATGATATTCTAATATTTAGAAATAGGATATTTGAGTTTTCTTAAGCTGTAAGCCATAATCAGCAATATTAAAAGAATAAAAGGCTTGCAATATTTCAGTTGATTTGTAATGAATCCAGAATGCATGACATTTTTGTTTTTTAATTGCATTACAGAAAATAAAGAACTTTATCACAATATTCTAATTTTCTGAGACAGTCCTGTATATAATTCCTCAAATGCGACGTGTAAGTGGGTTTTATGAAATGCAATCAAAACTTTGCAGACGTGCATTGTTATCCGTCAAAAGAAAAGGAACGCGAGTGTTTCTCCGCAATCCGTGAAATTTGATTAGTTGCCGCCTGTGAGGGTTTCGTGCGACCGCAACTCCGTACTGGAAGTAGATTTAATAAAGAGAAATAGTTTGCCCTCAGGCGGGTTTACGAGCCTTTTTTTGAGTGAACGGGTCATCCTTTTTTAAATGTTTATTACTGTATCGAGAAACGTGAAAGCTGAAGAGCAATTAAGCTCTGGGTGCTCCCGAAGAAATATATATACCGGATTGGCCGCTAATAGATTTGTTACAGGGGAGTTGCACCAAGGGAATATATTTTTTTAAGCATTAATGGGGTATGTTTTTATAAAAAAACAGAGCTGAAGGTTAATGGAAAGCGCCCCAGGGCTAAAAAACACCGGATCGCTTAGCGATCGAGGGACGGCTGCTTATGAATTCTGGGGCTGATAGCGGCTCTGAGATTATTATGTGTCCTTTTAGGTGTTCAAACGCACAGTACCTGATGTAACTATTTCTAATCACACAGAAAAGTCAATGTAAAGTCAGCAGTGTGGGATTTAAAGATGGATTGAAAGCTTCAACAGATGAATAAGTGAAGAACAAACAACATACACAGGATAGGTGTTTTGATCCAGGAGACTTCAAACATCTGAAGACTTCTAATAAAACTAAATATACTACGACTTTAATGGATTTAAAAAACGTTTTATTCTGCATTCATTAATTACCTTCGCATTCTGAGAATGCGGAAGGTTATGTTTTGATCGCTGTGTATTTATTTGTATGTGTGTGTGTTTGAGTGTTATTCACATAACTCAAAAAGTATTAAACCGAATCGTATGAAATATGGTGGCATGATTGGTTATTATCCGGGGAACATTTGATTAGATTTTGGGATCGATCTGGTCAAAGGTCAAGGTCAAGGTCATGAAAAGGTACCAAAAAAGTGGCTGCGGCGAAGGTATGCGCTCTACCGAGTGCCCGTTCTAGTTTATATTTATTATGGTCGCTAGTTCATTACATTCGTCCAGAAAAGTGTTCTGAAATTGTGTGCCAACATTCACCTTCTCAGCTCAAAATTAGAAACCAAAATTATTTTGGTTCATGACCTGTATAATGACAATCACCACCACTATTAGCTGTACTTTGTAATTATATATCATATAAATGCAAATACGCTTAACTTTGATGGTGAAAGCACCGTTAGCCGGTGTCATCGTGAGCGTACGTTCGCGTGTGCACATTAGCATAGTCCTGTGAGAATAGCTCACTCGATCACGTACAACGTCTGCAGAAATACAACCAAAAACAAACCACTGACAAAAAGAGGAAGTGCTGCATGATTGAGTTTTTGTTTTGCCTTCCACCGACACCCGCCTCCGTTGGACAACCAGCCGGTTCTGGCCGTAACGATCGGGGGGGGGGGCGTCGGAGCGTAATGCAGTTTGACCCGTCGCTAATGATGTCCTGACACTTGCTTAACGGAGCTCTACATTTGGATAGCTGGCGTCTAATTGGAAGTGACAGGAAGGAACCTGTAGCTCTCCGGGCGCAGTGTTTACCGGGAACATGTCCTGGGGGGGGGGGGGGGGGGGGGGGTGATCCGTTTGCGCCGAATCTGTCTCTTCTTCTCCGGCAGCTCTTTCTTTTGTTTATTCACGCTTGCCGAGACGGCCGCGGTTCATCTCGGTCCAGCGCCAGGCGGTCCGAGGGGAGCAATAAAGGAAGAGTTAACATTTGTTAAATCATGCACGGGCGGTAACTAAAGAGCCAAATAGAGACGAGACGATAGAATAACAAACCACAGGAGCTCCCAGAAGGACGACGCTGTTGCCCCTCACTGTATGTTACGGGTGCCATTCATCATTTAAAGACGACACTTGTTGAGTCCCGAAAGGAAATTGTGGTGCCAGATTTTGATTAAAGATTACAGCTGAACAATAACGAAAAAACAAAGGATAAAAATATAGAAACACAGGTAATTATTTTTAGAGTAATTCTGACGGCAGAGCAAAAAAAATAATAATTGCAAAAAGAGAAAGGAAAATGAAAACGATGAAAAAAAAGTGAAAGGCAAACTAAGCAACGAGCTTCTTACTGCAAGTTGGACGGCAGGTCTTTTTGTTCGATAACAGCGACGAAGGATGTTTTTTTGATAGATTTGCACCTTTTTTTTTAACTTCTCTATTTATGGAGAAACCTCCATCTCTTGCCGCAGCCAGATCCAGAAAAAAAGCGTCTCCATCATTTCCTCCCTCTCTTTATCATCCCTACCCAGGCGTCTCGAGGAGTTAAGAAGGAAAAGAAAAGACTCTTTTCCTATCCTCATTAAGCTGAAGCAAAAGACCTCCCCCCCCTCCTCCGCCCCGTTTCTTTCCTCCTTCTCTTTCTCGCGGCCATCCCACCGTCTGCCTTTTGCCTCTTAAATCTTCCTCCGGGCCGGGGAGCCGTGATGGAGCTGGTGCCACGCGGGGTGTGATCTTCTAAGGCGATACCGACGCTCTGAAAAGGGTACTTCAGCCGAAGGGAGGTGGAGAAGAATGTGCTTTTTCTTTCGAGCTCACGCGTCTCGCGAAATTTGTATTCGCGATGCTCGATAATTTCAGCAGCAATGTGCCACCAATCAAGTAGTGAAGGCATCATTTCACATTTTGAAGCCCATTCCGGTGTCTAACAGGCCTATAAATCCTGCGAGGCTAGTTAAAATTCTTTGCTCGTTTCAAAACGTCAGTATTTTGTTTGGTTATTGAGCAGTTCAGCCATCTGGATGCCGCAGACTTTTGGCAACGTAACAAAGGTGAAAAATGTAGTTGTTTATCTGCAAGTGGGTAGGACAAGATTGAGATGTTTATCCTGCAATCAGCCTCCATTATTCTGATGTGCAAAAGAGACTTTTACTCCACATTTCAGATGGAAAGACTTTCTGTATCGTCATCTTTATCGGACAGCTGTGATTTGTTCGTTAGTTTTCGGGAATAATCTTTAATAATATGCAAGTTCATGAAATGCGATCCATCCTGAGAATTCAAACTTAACCCCGCAGCACAAGACTATATATGAGTATGAAAATACCCTTCGCAAGTAGATTGGATTTTTCCCCACAAAACCCATATTCTTCCTACTTAGATTCAAGGAGCAGGTGTGAGGCAGCAGAGCAAAGCTCAGTAATGTAGAATAATAATGGGCTTTCTCTGTGTAAAGAACATTGGTCACAATCAGAATAGTTATTATATTTTCACTGCAAGTTCTTACATTGTGCAGCATCTCTCATGGAGCAGCACTTTGTGGGGCCACACCTGCACGGACAGTTTTCCAGCTGGATTGGTCAATAACAGCCAAATATTGCTGGCCTACTTAAGAGGATGTCAGGTGACAAACATATGAAATCAGTTCATGCGACTTTGTGTGAGCTCTCAACATAACAATAGACCCTCAATGCATCAACAATGTGCGTGCGGGTGTTGGCAATGGAAGCAGACCATCCAGACGAGCTATCGAGCTCTAAACATGGAATTAAAAATGTCCCGACAAACAAAAAGTGAAACGCTGGCAGACGTCTTTGGCTGCAAGTGATTAAACACGTGGACGATCACTGGACTGCTTGTAGCGCCCAATTTAAAACTCAATGAAGTCAAAGCTGTGACAGCATTGTGAGCGTCTAGTGACTGATGTGCTCCTAATGGCTGGTGCAACGTCACACACTGGGTTTCTCCATTGAAAATGTGTCCACTAAATATTAGACCTGTCGCTGATATATTCTACCCATTCACTAAAAGCACATTAATCTGGAAAGTCGATATGTTTCGGCTACATTTACCATCTCTGGCGCCCTTGCACAGCTTGACAAGAAATTGTACTGTTATAGCTGCATTCTCTCTACTGGCCACCAGGAGGCGACTCCTCTGGTTGAATAGAAGTCTATGCTTCATGTGTTAAAGCTGCATTCTCTCTACTGACCACCAGGGGGCGACTCCTCTGGTTGAATAGAAGTCTATGCTTCATGTGTTAAAGCTGCATTCTCTCTACTGACCACCAGGGGGCGACTCCTCTGGTTGAATAGAAGTCTATGCTTCATGTGTTAAAGCTGCATTCTCTCTACTGACCACCAGGGGGCGACTCCTCTGGTTGAATAGAAGTATATGCTTCATGTGTTAAAGCTGCATTCTCTCTACTGACCACCAGGAGGCGACTCCTCTGGTTGAATAGAAGTCTATGCTTCATGTGTTAAAGCTGCATTCTCTCTACTGACCACCAGGGGGCGACTCCTCTGGTTGAATAGAAGTCTATGCTTCATGTGTTAAAGCTGCATTCTCTCTACTGACCACCAGGAGGCGACTCCTCTGGTTGAATAGAAGTCTATGCTTCATGTGTTAAAGCTGCATTCTCTCTACTGACCACCAGGGGGCGAATCCTCTGGTTGAATAGAAGTATATGCTTCATGTGTTAAATCTGCATTCTCTCTACTGGCCACCAGGAGGCGACTCCTCTGGTTGTATAGAAGTCTATGCTTCATGTGTTAAAGCTGCATTCTCTCTACTGACCACCAGGGGGCGACTCCTCTGGTTGTATAGAAGTCTATGCTTCATGTGTTAAAGCTGCATTCTCTACTGACCACCAGGGGGCGACTCCTCTGGTTGTATAGAAGTCTATGCTTCATGTGTTAAAGCTGCATTCTCTCTACTGACCACCAGGGGGCGACTCCTCTGGTTGTATAGAAGTCTATGCTTCATGTGTTAAAGCTGCATTCTCTCTACTGACCACCAGGGGGCGACTCCTCTGGTTGTATAGAAGTCTATGCTTCATGTGTTAAAGCTGCATTCTCTCTACTGACCACCAGGGGGCGACTCCTCTGGTTGTATAGAAGTCTATGCTTCATGTGTTAAAGCTGCATTCTCTCTACTGACCACCAGGGGGCGACTCCTCTGGTTGTATATAAGTCCATATAATGACTACTTCTCTCTTGATGTATTCCCTCAGTAAACATTGTAAACATGAGTTTATGTCTCAATCTCTAGTTTCAAGTCTTCTTCTCTACAGCTTGATGTCATCATTTCGTAAATTCTGGTCATTTAGAGTCAAACAGACCATAAAGCAGGGTACGCTTTAGGGCGGGGCTACCAGGTGATTGACGGGTCTCGACAACGTCATTGTCCGGTCTAGGAGTAGTCCATGTTTTGTTGTTGTTGACCTTTAACTCTTTCGCGTCTTGAAAGTTAATTGTAGCATTTATGTCATCTAAAAACTTATGATTCAGGGTTCGGTCGTGCTATCTCAGCTCCGCCCTCTCGGATCGCTTTAAATCCACGTTAAACAGTCTGTTTAAAAAAAACAAATGGATGTCCCCTAATGCTCGTGTCCATACGGCTTAACCATTTATATTCACGGTGACCCCGATGTGGCCGAGATCGGCTACCTGTCAGGAGAGAAAAGGTCAAAGTGTCGTTGTCTCTTGTTATCGAATTTCCCCTCAATTGTGTTTTTATGTCACCGATGGCCTTGTGGAATAAATCTATTGGACGTTCCATTGATTTATAGCAAAGCAGCTGTTTGCCCCGCAGAGACCTCATGTTATGTTGAATGTGGTTATCAATACTGCAGATTAATGCACACAGATAACCAGTGTGTGTGTGTGTGTGTGACTCAGTGTGTGTGTGTGTGTGCTGAGGAGTCGTTCCTGTGTGGATGGGACTCATCCATCAGTTCAAAGAGCAGAATAACCAAGAGTGACATTCAATTACGGTATGCTAATTTGTTTTCTTTATTTATTTTCTCGGGCTTCGCCATTCATTTACTTAATTAACATTTTTTTGGGACGTGAGCTATCGCGAGCAGATTGCAATATTCCCTCCAATAACGGCCCGTAATGAAATGTATTATTAGCAATAAAGTTAATGGAACAAGCGAAGTGAGACTCCTCATCACCGCTGGATGGATGGCAAATGAAGGATCATAAAGGGAACAGACAAAGAACACACACTCGGGGGGAAACAGCGGCAGTAAAGCACGGCTCGAGAGCTCCCTGAGGCGTCTCTGGGTTGTGTGTCACTGATGCGTAACGCCGTTTACATCGTCCACCTGTCAATGGAAGGCCTAAAGAGAACCTTTAACCCCCATCGTTGTTATTGCAAATTGGACCTTGTTCCGAAATTAAAGTGTAATTAAAGGGTTAAAGGATGTTTTGACAGGCCCGACTGAGCTCAAAGACGCCGGAAGCTAATTAAATGATATTTTGCCGGACCGTGAGAAAGAGCTTTCCGATTTTAAAGTTCACGTGAGGAACCTTTAACTGGTTATGAATCCGTCTTAAATGAACGCCGGCGCCTCTGCGTGACGTTCAGAAGTTAACAAGACCATCAAGGAAGAAGATCGGTTATTTCTACACAGTTACTTGAGGATCCGAGCTTCAGCTCGCTGCTCCACCGGCTCCCCCACTGGGAGTCAACACCAACGCCACACTAATGGAGACCGTATTGTTGGGCCCGCGAGAGGGAAAGGAGGCACTGGAGAACCAGAACCAGGCCTGTGAAGGGCAGAATTAGGGGTTAAAGGGGACTTTTAGTTCTCGGAAACAGTACCGCGTTTGTCCACAGGGGGCGCCAACATCAACACAACATGAAAGTTCCTTTCTTGGAATTTTCCTTGAAGGTAGAGTTGTTTGAACTAACATCTGAAGGCAGTTAGAGTCTTAACCAAATACGAAGGGGAAGAAATAGAAACGTGGACCCGAAAAAAAAGGTTAAAAAAACAATTTAATCAAAAACGCGTCATCGTGAATTCACATCTGAAGCGTGTTCAATAATTTCACTTTCAATCTAGTTCGCACCTTCCAGACTCTGAGCTCCGAGATCAAGCCGGACGTACCGCCAGGAACCGTCTTTGATGCGATGACGTCAAGGCCTGAAACTCACTGAAGTTCAGCCGACGCCTTCAGGGCGAGTTTCTTTTTATCCCAGTTCTGTACTTGAAGCGCCGACGTCGACCCCACGAAGGAAAAATAATACAAAGTTTGGCTCAAAGCAACGCGGCATTCAAATATTTAGGATGACCCAGAAGCACGACTTGAAAGCGAAGCGGTCAACAATGGACTTGAAGATAAGTGGAAATTCCTCGAAGGCCGTCTTCAGACGAACGCGGGACTTTCACCCAGGAGACCGCCGTTCCTGTCCCGCGCGGAACCAAAAGTTAACGTTTACTTGACGCTTGCAACAAAATGTTATGTAAGAACATTGTTGTTCTTCTTCTTCTTCTTCTTCACGAAACCGAATCAAACCTTTCACAACGTTAACCTCATGGCTTTATAATATATGAAACCTATTTTAATTTTCCAAATCCTCAACGTTCAACGCATCCCGTGGTTTTCAAACATGCACAACGCCGTTCGGGGGTTGAACAAAGACATTTTAAACGACGTCAACTTTGCATTGAAAAAAAACTGACAGAATTCACAGAATGACGGCGACTCCCTAATGTTCATGACGGGTGTCATGTGAGCTTTTACGACAGGTGCCATGTCAGTCTATTGCTCCGCGTCAAATATATAGTGTTACAGAGAATTGCATTATTAGCATAACCTCCATTTTTTGAAATGTCTACTATAAAAAAATGCATACTTTATTGTATATATTTATGGTTTGGGATTTTTAGGATTTGACATCATGAAACCACAAACTCACATGTTGATCGGATTCATTTGCAGGTCAACAGACACGTGGATGTGTACATTATAACCATAATGTAACCTGTGGCTCTATTTTAATAATTTTAACCAAAGTCTCTGGATTTGTCACCAGGTTCGGCGACGGAGCTCAATTGTTGTGGGAAAAAACACCAGATCAAAGAGTTCAGTTGTGAGTGTTTTGACTAAAATTTCAACATAAATCAAGTAACTCACACATATATTTATAATGACAAATAAACGTGGTCAAAGTGGGCAGTCGTCATGGTGATCCAACTTGTGGGAAGCTCGCCACCTGATACAAAGTGGTATCACTTTAAAAACCTGACCGCTTTCTGGCACCCAATCAAAACAGGAAGTGACCTCCCTCGACCCGGATATCTATCAGGACGCTGGTCCTGGATTGGCCAATTAAATGATTTGCCTCCATGAGCCAATCAGTGTGTTACACTCCTCTCTGTTTGTCGACAGAAACAAGAAGTCAGGCTCGACTCCACGACGTGATTCTCCACCTGTTGTGCTGCGAATCAGCAAATCGATCCTTATTGATCTCTTCCAGTGGCGTGAAGGAGCTGCAGGTGTTTAACTGCAGAGCGTTTAGCGCAGAGGGACACGCACACCAGAGCAATATCCAGGTGTTCCACATCCATATCTTTAATCCAGAATATAAGCGGCGAGACGAAGAGGCCCGCCGATGACTAATATGCCGCCTGGAGGTCGGCGCCGCACGCCGCCGCCGCCGCCGTGTTTCACGGACCTCCCGTCCTCGTTAGTTCTGAGCCGTTGAAGTATTTGGACTGACAGAACCCACAGTTCGCTATCACTGCCCCCCCGCCCGCCCGCCCCCGTCACCTTGTCCCCAGAGCCGGCGCCGTACTGTCTGAATAATGAAAGCGCCATTCTCCAAGCGGCTCCATTAAAGAATGAAAAGGCAGGTTCCTTTTCTTTTTTTTCTTTTTTCTCTTTCCTTTTTCTCGTGCGTTGCTCCCAGATCTCCCCGTTATTAAAGAATCCCATTAACCGACAGGAGAAGGTGACTTTTGCTTTCACAGTGGAGAGAGAGGGCCCCCGTCGGGTCAGAGATGGAGGGTCCGCTGATGAGGCCGACGAGGAGTGTGTGTGTGTGTGTGTGTGTGTGTGTGTGTGGGGGGGGGTGTTGGACTCGAGAGGAAAGGAGTTATTGATTGACTGAGCCAGCACTGCGTCTCCTGCAGTCTGTCAATCACCTGCAGACCCCCTTTTCTTTTCTCGCTGCCTCTCTTTCTTCCGGCCACCAGTGGTCACCCCCTTCTGGACCGATGCTCGTGCCCCTCATTTAACTTCACTACTGAAAGGCTGACACCAGGCGGCGAGGGGGGGTGAGGGGGGGGGGAACAGCATCCTTCGACCCTGAGTGGTCACCGTCTCCTGGAGACTCCTCTCCTGCCGCCATCCATCCTCAAAAAAAAACCCTCCTCTCCGCCCCCTTCGCTTTTCCTTCCTTTCTTCTCTCTCCGAGGTTATTCTATCACTGTCTCTCCTCCTCCCCCCCTTACCGCCCCCGCCACGCCCCCAAATGCAGCTCTGCAGCATTGATAACAAGTCTTGACAGACCTCAGAGGAAGGGCTGCCGTCAGCTCCTCGGCCCCCGGTCCCTTCCTTCCCCTTCTAGCTCGCCGCCTTGTCGTCCTTCTCAAGGTCACCTCGCTGCCGGAGAGGGAGGGAGGGAGGGAGGGAGGGAGAGAGGGAGAGAGAGAGAGAGAGAGAGAGAGAGAGAGCATGTCAGGCTGCGAATGAAAGGCTATCACCTGCCGCTTCTCGTTCCCTTACACGGGGTTTCTTGCACCTACCGGGCTGACGGCGAGATTTGATTTAGCTCGGCGTGGCCCGGGCTGTCAGCGGGAGATGAGGCCTGATGCGATGACAGTGTGTGATTTATGGATTTTTAGATGTCCCCCTCCCAGAAAAAAACCACCCACACACTCAATAGATAGTTTCTACTGCAGGATTTCACTTTGAATGGACACCCGCTCGGTCGTGAAATGGCCTGAAACGGTCTAGTCCCGCACGACGGGTGTTTTTTTTTGCAGCATGTTGTGTCTTTTTTAGTAAGAATTCCTAACTTAATGTGCACTGTCTTTAATATACACTGTGATATCTGCTATCGTGAGCCTGGAGTCGGACGTGTGGCGGCAATAAAGGAGCTGTGAAGCTCCGCTGTGTTGCTTTCTGCAGAAGCTGTAGATGTTATGTCCTCTCTGCCGTCGGATTAGCAGCTGACTTAGAAAACAAAAAGTGTCTGCCACCTTTTGGTTGTCAACGGCGATGGGGAAGCCGTAGCTATAAAGATGAAGCGTGGAAGAAGGTCGGAGAAGCTATTTGTTGTACTTTACTGTGAACCAACCGCCGGCATATGTGTTTCATGGCAGAGGAGATCTATGGAGGACTCAAAATGACTTAAGTATAAATAAATAAATAAATAAATGCATGAATAAATATAGGAATAAATGAATAAATGTTTAAATGAATGTATAAATAAATAAATAAATGCTTAAATAAATGTATAAATAAATAAATAAATACAGGAATGAATAAATATAAGTTATAAATCAACAGGACATCATTAAATAAATATATTTCTACATTTCTGTATTACTTCATTTATTTATTTCTCTATTTATGTGTCCACACGTATTTCTTCATTTATTTATGTGTGACATTTACGTGTCCGTATATTCAAATGAGCTGGGTGGTCCGAACCTCTGTCTGAAGCATGATTGGTCACAGGAGTGTGATGCACCTGGTGTGTTGTGCTCTACTATTTCTGCCTGGCACATGAAGCTGAAGTTGGCTCGCTCAACTAACCGTTAGCAGAAGTTAGCCTAGACAGCTTTTTGACTTCAGCCGTTTATCAATTCCAAGTACACTGAGTACAGACTCGTGTTCTTTTGGAGTCTGGTCTTTGGAGTCCAGACTCTCGAGGACGCAGGACGGTCTTTCTGGTCGTGTGACGTCAACACATCAACTGTTCTTGTTCATGAATTTACTCTAATTATTCACTGTAAAATACTTTACAGTGGAGTAGAATGTGTTGCGGTGTTCACTGTCGTTTGGCGTATACTCCGCCCACAGTAGCCTGGTACTTGTTCCCGAATAAACGGTAATAACTATAAAACGTCTCGTAGCTTTCCATCCTGACCCAGGGTCAATATTAAGTTATGAATCTCAGTCAAATTGACGTAACGTTATCTTTTAATAAATAACAAACTCGTTGTGCTCTTTAGATTCTCCAAAACCTCATTATATCTCATGTTTAGCCGCTACGGAGACGTCAGAGCCAGCGGAGCATTTCAAAAAGTCCTGCCGAGATCAGGCATCTCTCGGCGGCCACACAGCGCGCTGAGCGCCCGGAGCTCACTGGTCCCGCGAGCAGGACCTCAAATCTCCGTCAAATATCCTTATTAGGCTGAATCTCGATAAACCGACCACAGATTTCATGCTTAAACTACTAACTTCTCGACTGAAAACATCCTTAAATTACATTCCGTGACTCAATAACAGTAGTATTTAGAATGTACAGACACGAATGCATAATAAACGCTGTTCGTCTACACTGGTCCAAGTGCTAGGGATCGATTACTTCTGTCTTGCTCCCTGATTTGACCAATCCTGTTCAACAATGAGGTTCGGACCGCCCAGCTCATTTGAATATACGGACACGTAAATGTCACACATAAATAAATGAAGAAATACGTGTGGACACATAAATAGAGATATAAATAAATGAAGAAATACAGAAATGTAGAAATATATTTATTTAATGATGTCCTGTTGATTTATAACTTATATTTATTCATTCCTGTATTTATTTATTTATTTATACATTTCTTTAAGCATTCATTTATTTATTTATACATTTATTTATTCATTTATACATTTATTTAAGCATTTATTTAAGCATTTATTTATTTATTCCTATATTTATTCATGCATTTATTTATTTATTTATTTATACTTAAGTCATTTTGAGTCCTCCATAAGATCTGCCGCCGGAGGTGGAAAAGTCTCAGAGACACGTATCAAAGAGAGAAGAACAGAGAGAGAGAAGCGCAGTGGGAGTGCAGCTCGGTCCACTAACAAGTGGAAGTACTCTGCGGTCGCGACGCATCTGAACACACTTTTTTTCCACAGAAGACCTGTAAGCACACATCCAGGACCTGGTTCAGAGCGCTGTGGACCCTCTGGGCGGGGGGGCGGAGCTACAAGTGCTCAACACCTGTTTTCACTGTGAATCTCACCACTCTAACAGCTCATGGTAAATATTTACTTGAAGAAATATGCGCTTTTTTTTAGAATCCTCCATCGTAAAAGGAAACACATCTGGAATGGTGAGCGTGCGATGGATATTCGTCTGGCTGATAATATTTACTCCAGCATGTCAGCGCGAGACATGCGCTGAAGGAATTTCAAAATCTCGTCCGTGAACGTAGCAAAGGAAATGAATTTTTTTTTTTTATAGAAAAAGGTCGTACGCCCCTCTCTCGTGCTTGAGCCTCTTCTATGGCGGCGGCGCCGGCGGCCACGAGGGTTCAGGCGTGTTCCTTGAGGAGGTCAGTGGAAGGTCAAGCTCAACAAGTAGCCCCCGTTTTCCTGATATTGTGGCGAAATCACACTTCATTATCTCAAATGCAATATCGATTCTGGCAAGGCACAGCGACATTTTCAGAGTGTAACTTTGGCTCGGGGTGTGTGTGTGTGTGTGTGTGTGGGGGGGGGGGGGTCGATCCATGTTCGCCTCCGGTCTTTTCATTTGTTTTGCCTCGAGCCGCTGCCTGTAATCCCCAGAACACCGGGGGGTGTTGCAGCCACAGGGACCGTAGCAGGACGGTTCGTATTTACACTCCATTTTTGTGGCCTTATTTCAACATTTAAACCTTCAGCAGCGCATGTGTGTGTGTGTGTGAGTGTGTGTGTGAGTGCGTGTTACACATAATCGTGATGGAGGAGGCTTCTTGCCACTTCTCCGTGGACACCAGGCGGTCTGTGCGTGTTCTCGAGTCGTACCCGCTAATTGGAATCTGCACACCTGCTGGTCGATCACGCTCGCGACCGGAGACGCCGCCACACTTCCACGACGAGCTGCCGGTGATGTCAAAATATACTTAATTGGGTAAATTGGCAGTGTAAAGCGGGACTATCTGGTCTGGTCGCGAGCCCAATTAGCAGTTTATTCCGGTGGGATACAGGTGTTTTGTGTTGGTGTCGTGGATCTTGAAAGACGCCGTTGTGATGCAGGTCGGGAACATGTTGTTTGCTCTTTTCTCTAACGCGGTTAAATCTTCATTTTGAATCCCACATTTTTGTTTCTTCTATTTTGCGTGCAGAAGTGACGCAGCTAATTATAACTAGGGAATAAAATATTCAGCATCATTTTTTTCCCGCCACTTCAGCAAAAACACGTCCTGAAACTTCTCGTTCTGGCTTCGCTCCTGTCTTTCTGCCTCGTTAGCAGACCTCATATGGTTCATCACATATTTCGTTGGGGGGGGGGGGGGGTATGACTCATTCTGATTCATATGTAAATATGTTCCTGAGACGACCCCCTTCCCCCCCCCCCCCCCCGTGGAGCTCGAGATCTTCCTCACTTGCTCCGCGCTCCCTTCCTCCCGCCCACTAACTTCTGTTGACCTAATCTTTGTTTCTTTTATTCCCGCAGCTGGGAAAGGCATTTCTGGGATAAACAATCCATCGAAATGTCACCAGATTCCACCGTGTCCCAGAGAGCTGCACACACCCCACAACCCCACCCCCCCACTCTCGAGCCGGAGGGACCGTCGTGTTGACATTAGACATTAAGCAGCATTTCATATCGCATTATGGCGTGACAACATCTCACGAGTGCGGCTTTCAGAAAAATGCCCAAACGGTGTCCTGTGAAGCGCGTCGCATTGATATTATATTCCGCGGATCACAGTCCGACTGCAGGGAACCGGCGGCCTGGTGCCGGCTGCTCGAGTCCAAAGCATTACGTGGTCTTTTCTTTTGTTTGTTGTATTGTTGTGAAGCGGACAGTAATTATTCTCAGATCGTCCCGAGGAATTTAGGTATTAGAGAGAGACGCCAAAGCTTCTCTGGCTCACCTTGTGCAATTGACCATTTAAAAAAAGCAAGAAATAGAAGCTCGTGACAATGATTGCTCAATAGCTTAGCAATCATAATTTGGCACAGTGGGCCTGGCAATCTTTGGATTTCTCAACCTGAGGGAAGGGAGTGCACGGAGCGAGCGAAATAAATGGATCGCCGTGTGCGTTCGAACTGCTTGAGGCCGTTCTCGTCCCCGGTGAACTCAATGGATGGAAGAATGGTCAACTCGTTTTTGGTTTTCAGAAAGATTTTTTATAAAACCATTTTGGAAGGTTATAAGTGTGATTGAAACATATGTATATTGAAGATATATATATATATTTATTTATTTATTCTTTTTCTTTATTTCATATTGATTATCTGATTCATTTGATGATTTATTTCATTTTATTATTATTTTATTTTATTATAATAATAATTTAGGATATCTACCTATACCTTTTCAATCTTTCCGTTTTATATATGATATAAAATAATATTGTATTGTATTGCAATGGTTAACAAATCAAAAAAAATACACAACAACAACAACTCTGTCCCTACTTCAGCAGCCGAGTGTTAATTATGAACAAATATGTACGTTGAGCTGCCGTCAGGATGAATCCTAATTTAGGACTAACTTGTGTTACACTGCAATATAAGAATGGTGCTCTGTATCCATGGATCATAATCAGGTGTTTCACCTGGTGCCACAGATTCCTGTCAATCACCTTGTAGCCCCGCCCCTGAATCAAACCCTGCTTTATGGTATGTTCGAATCTAAATGACCATAATTTACTAAATGAACTTCATGCTGTATAGAAGAAGACTTGAAACTAGAGATTGAGACATAAACTCATGTTTACAATGTTTACTGAGGGAATACATCAAGAGACAAGTAGAGTCATTGATATAGACTTCTATACAACCAGAGGAGTCGCCCCCTGGTTGTCAGGAGAGAGAATGCAGCTTCAACACATGACGCATATACTTCTATACAACCAGAGGAGTCGCCCCCTGGTTGTCAGGAGAGAGAATGCAGCTTTAACACATGACGCATATACTTCTATACAACGAGAGGAGTCGCCCCCTGGTGGTTAGGAGAGAGAATACAGCTTTGACGCATGAAGCATAGACTTATATACAACCAGAGGAGTCGCCCCCTGGTGGTCAGGAGAGATTATGCAGCTTTAACACATGACACATATACTTCTATACAACCAGAGGAGTCGCCCCCTGGTGGTCAGTAGAGAGAATGCATCTTTAACACATGAAGCATAGACTTCTATACAACCAGAGGAGTCGCCCCCTGGTGGTTAGGAGAGAGAATACAGCTTTGACACATGAAGCATAGACTTCTATACAACCAGAGGAGTCACCCCCTGGTGGTCAGTAGAGAGAATGCAGCTTTAACACATGAAGCATAGACTTCTATACAACCAGAGGAGTCACCCCCTGGTGGTCAGTAGAGAGAATGCAGCTTTAACACATGAAGCATATAGACTTTACCATGTTTACTGACTTTCTGGTGGTGAACAGTTATTCTCTCTGGAATTTATGTTTATCTCATAAACGGTTTGGATTCAGTCCTATAAATATTTGAGTTCTTGTTTAATTATTGTTGTTTACGTGTTGTGTAAATCTGCCCTTCATATAACATACGCTTCATCTCACAGATTACAATGGCATCTTTAGAGGTTCTCAATAAACGACATTCGGATCATTAATTAGAAGATATGGTTTGATTGCCTTCCCTGTGTGTGCGTCCCGCCGGCTGGATGACGGACGCCGCTCTGCCGCTGGCCACCAGCTCGGCTGACGCCACGTTGAAAGCCACGCGGAGGCAATCCCCTTATTCAGAGATTTGGTCTGAATGCCATAAGGAGCTCATTGAAAACGTAATGGAAAGGAACGACGTGAAGTGAAGTGGAGCCAAAGACGATTGTCAACAGCATGGCTCCTCATCTCATTAATTTATATACTTTTAACCATTGTCTTGTTCCATAAACGTTTGAGTTTATCGCCAATGGCCCTCTTCCGCCTGTTCCAAACCCGTCCTGGATGCTAATTAGAAAATATATCCGACGATGCAACATGCAGCCCAACTCCCGAAGCGACGTCCTCCTCCTCCTCCGACCTTCGTGCACTTTATCTGCGCCGACCTTGAAGTCGGCTCCTTTTCCCCTCCATGCCGTTTCGGCCCCGTTAACCCCGAGTTGGGTTTGAGTGGTCGGAGGGGGGGGGGGGGGGCGGGGTTGAGCTAGTTCCACCTGAGGTTACCTCTCCTCCATTGCAGGCTCTCTTTTTCCTTGGAAGAGCTGCCCTGCGGTTTTGATTCGTGCTGGCTCCGCCTCCAGTGTGAAGAAAAAAAAACATAAAAATAAAAGCAGCATCGTCCGACTCTGGCGCCAAACAATATCATCAGAGAAGCACAGACAGACTCTGAGAGGGGAAAACAGAGAGAGAGTGATTATTTTTTTTCTCACACACTATAACCCTGAAGCGACAACCCCGATCGAAAGAGTGACCTTAATACACAGACATTTCATAGCGCTGAGGAACCCGGTGGGCAGGTTTCTAAGCTGCCGGACTATTTCTAAATGCCATGAAAAGGTGCCAGTCATACTTACGGCTTTGAAAAATCAGCTGAATTCTCTACTTGTGGCGTATAATAAGCTGCCATCACCTGATGCTTTCATATATTTTCTTGGTTTCTGGAGAGTTCGGGACCAAAAAGAACCAGCGGTTCTGTGTAAAACCTTTGTGTGTTACAAGATGTCCTGTTTCTACACCTGCAGGAGACTGTGCTCTCTGCGAACCATCGTCACCCGGCTTTATTGACTTGTGTTACTATGGAGAGCAGCAGCAGCTTTTATTGTACTGGAGCAGAAAAGAAAGCGGTTTGCAGACATAGAAGCTCACGCTCAGCTGGTAAGAGTACGAGGAGACTCCCGTATCTGAAAGGTCACTGAAGCGGTATATCCTTCATCAAACAGATTCATGGGTGTCAGGTGTTAGAAAAGGGTCCGGGGGCGGCGGGCCCTCCACCTGGATGACAAGCTAACGTACAAGCTAACAAACTAGAGAGCTTGTCGGTCATTTGTCTCTGCTTGCGTCTGCTCTCTTCCCGCCGAGAGCCGGTAAACAACCACAGACTGTAAATGAGAAGCTTACCTAGTTCTCCATGACGCCATCTTGGATTACGACCGTCGCCTTTTTGGCTTCTTGCAACCAGCGAACGTAAGTGACGATATTTGGGACTGCAGCTGAGGGACGTAGAGTGGTCGCTACATGTCAGTCACAGTAGCCCCGCCCTTAAGCATACCCAGCTTCACGGGCTAATTTACTCTAAATGGACCAAAATGTACTTTATGAACATCACGCTGGATAGAAGACTTGAAACTAGAGATTGAGACGTAAACTCATGGTTACAATGTTTACTGAGGGAATAAATCAAGAGAGAAGTAGAGTCATTAATTTCGACTTTAATACAACTGGAGGAGTCGCCCCCTGGTGGTCAGGAGAGAGAATGCAGCTTTAACACATGGAGCATAGACTTCTTCACAACCGGAGGAGTCGCCCCCTGGTGGTCAGGAGAGAGAATGCAGCTTTAACACATGGAGCATAGACTTCTTCACAACCGGAGGAGTCGCCCCCTGGTGGTCAGGAGAGAGAATGCAGCTTTAACACATGGAGCATAGACTTCTTCACAACCAGAGGAGTCGCCCCCTGGTGGTCAGGAGAGAGAATGCAACTTTAACAATATGGAGCATAGACTTCTTCACAACCGGAGGAGTCACCCCCTGGTGGTCAGGAGAGAGAATGCAGCTTTAACACATGGAGCATAGACTTCTTCACAACCGGAGGAGTCGCCCCCTGGTGGTCAGGAGAGAGAATGCAGCTTTAACACATGGAGCATCGACTTCTATACAACCAGAGGAGTCCCTTCTGTCCAAGTTCAGGACACTTGCATCGACCCTTTAAAAAACACTCTGAAGAAGTCGGATGTGGTTCCACTGGCTCCTAGCTGTCCTGTTAAACTAAAACCATGTTTATAAAAGGTTCTGCTCCGTTGTTTCTGGTCTCGTTATTGTTACGCTCATCCCTCAAGGAGAACAGACAAAACATAACTGACGTTTTTCGCCCTCTGTCCTGATGAATTGATGATTACCTCTCACCGTCCATCAGGTGGTTTCATTCACATTCACAGACAACGTCTTCACGGACACCTGCTGATGAATTACTCCGTGTTCCTGCAAACCCCTTAAAATTCAAAATGCCTGGCAGCCATTTCTCGTCCTTTCTGTATCGCAAGCTCAGTGGCTTTACTTATCTATTAAGTAGATTAGATGGCAATGGTAAATAGTTTTACTTAACAAATGACAAATGACCTCCGTGTGCAGGTCCAAAGCCGCCGCGCCGGGTAACACGAGATGATAAAGGAGGCCGCTCTTGAGCGCCATCCAGCTTCTAAATGGCCAACCTGGTCGAGTGCATCATTCCCGTGTCTGGGAACAAACAAATAAGATTAAGTGCTCTCTCAAAGTCAGGGGAAAGGACAACCACGCCGGCTCCCAACAAACAATGATAGATGAGCAATACATGATGGTGCGGGCAGAGAACAGGGGAGCGTTCAATTAGTACAAGGAGAAATGGCAGTTTAACGGTACGACGGTGCCGGCGGGCGTTGAGAGAAAACGCCAAATTGAAAACGCATACGTCTCAAGAGAGCTGACAACCTCATTCCCCGTTTCCAAATTGGTCGCAAATTTATGATTTTCCCATAATTGTTCGTGTTTTTGACACCTCATATTTCAATCTCGAAAAAATGAACGGGAGAAAAATAAGTACGCCTGAGGGGGATTTAACGACGCGAATAAATAAGTAAAGAGTTTTGGGTGCTCCCATGTGAAAAACTTACTCTAAATGCTAAAAGGGGTAAATTCAGCTCCTCCGTAACCTCACCTCTCAACTTTGCCATGCAGGCCCAAGGATTTGTGGCACAATGGACGAGGTGCGCCAAGGTATTGTGAAGAGTTACACCTTCAAAAGCACTCTGAGCCGGACTCATGAATATTTATACGCTGATTAGGTGCCCCTGATTTATCAGGGCCGCTGCGACAGGAAGGAATGATGGGTCTTAAGGAGTTGAGGCTCGCTTGGGGACAAAGCTCTGGCTCTGGTAATGCAGAGCCTACACTCTACATAATAGGATGTCCATTAGAAGAGACCGCTGGCTGCGTAGAACACTTCCAACTTTAATTTCTGAGTTTTTCTGTAGTTCAGTGATCACGTATGAGAGGTTGTGTCGTCATAAATATTGCGGTAAAATTCGATGTAAGCGTTAAAGTGAAATAATCAACCGGGCTTTACAGCCTGCATGAGCTGTGTTTAGACAGCGTCAAGGCTCAAGAGGAAAAATGTATTGGAAAGTTTAATTATGCTTTCGTGCTATTTGACGGATTGTGTGCTTTCATGCTGTCTCTCCTTCCAAAGAACCTCAGCTCGATTTAAATAGTTTCATCAACTTAATTCCGCCCACATCATGTTCGTCGTTTTTTAATGAATGCAGCGACACTGTACCACATTGTTCACGGTGTGAAATAATTGCCATCGGATTAGTAGATTTAAGAAGATACATTTATCCCTAGAGGATAATTACAATTGCGTTATTATTACATTTTTCTTACTTTGCATATTTGCATAAATGTTGTTATTCCGAAAACTGCGTTTGTCACAACTAATTGATTGTTGTTTTTAAGATTAGGAAAATCTCTTTCTGCAGGTTAATCATCATCTTCGCTTTGGCTTCATCCGTTTTTCTTAAATTTGACTTTGTGGTTTTGTCTTCGATTTGTAACTTAATGTCGTCCTGGAAAGAAACGGTTATTTTTAGAGCTACATGGGGGGAAAAAAGACCCCAAAAAAATCTAGGAAGGAGGGCGGGCAAGCAACAACCCGGGTGCTAATTGCTAACAGCTAACTGTTAATTGTTAATTTCATCCAATATATAGATTATTATTGACAAGCCCCCTGGGCTGCTGTACTTTACTTCGTGGACTGAGGACCGACTCGAGGCGACACGCGGCTCTCTATCGCCTCTCTGGGTAAACGTGGTATTACAAGACAGGACGGATTAGCTCATTGCTAATTTCAGTAGATATCAATACATCAGAATGCATAGCGGTCTTCCACATAACGTCAACATTAAAGATTGAATAGTGGTTAAAGTAACATTTAATTTAATTGATTATTTATTCTTCTAATGTTAAGATAGAAAAGGTTAACATTAGAATAACCAGATAAAGTCACTTGACTTAAATCTGTCTCCAAACATATTCAGACATAGTTATTATTTATAAGTGTTCTTGAGACTGCAGTGAGCTATAGCCTCATAATTAGATATTATATTTAAGAGTCATAATTACATTACTTCATATACTTGACTTTCAGAAAAGCAGGCAGCTTCATTGGCTCTCTCATGGTGATTGCATCACTACTTAAATATCAGAATCGCTTCCTAAACACTTCAGTTTGGATTATTTTTTTTGTCTCAAGCGGTCCGAGAGTTTTTCTTTTTACTGACGACGCTCTTGTCACGCTTGGCACTTTTTTTATTGGACGTTAAGGAACAAGATATTTTCAGAAATGAGAAGACAGAACATTCCTCTGCCCGTTTAGATGATGAATAAGAACCGGTGAGGAACGAGCAAGAGTTGAACGGGTTCTTTTCAATACCTTCTAAAAGACTCTCGCGTTCTTCGTGATCCGTTCGTGACCCCAATAGCATCGGCTTCTGTCTGCAGGTTTATTCTTTTCAGTTTGAATCTTCACTTTTAGAGAAGCTCTATTTTGAAGAGTGAAGTGAAAAACATCAATCAGAATTCCTGTATTCATCCCTCAATATCTCTTGAGTAAATGTGCAGATGTATACACAGTTGAAATTAGTTTTTTCATTGTTTGCACTATTAAATTAAATTCAGGATCTAGTGGTGAGAAAGAAATGGCAGCATTCTGTAAAAACGCTATATCAAAAAATCTTTCCTCCCAATGCGATTGATGACTGTTTTATGAATTTAAAAAAATCTAAATTCAAAGAACCAGAAACTTTAATTGAGTTATTTGATTCGTGCATGGTTGTTGAGGGGTAATCATCGCTGCTGCGTGGTATTTGTGTGTACACTGGACTAAAAATACATTAAAATATAAATAACTGTTAAATAGATCATTAACAACAAACTGTAGAGGGCAGCAATACGCTTTTAAAGATTAAAATCTGCTGAATACAAAGAAGAAGACTTCCGGTTCGCCCTAAATCAGATTCTGCATCCGCATGTAGAACATCGTGCCAGCTCTGAGTATGCAGGGAGGTGTTTTGTTCGTGGCATTATTCTCCACAACACCAAGCGAACAAACAAAATGTATGTATAATAAAGAAACAAAAGCTTAATATAACTTTGCATTGGACTGCCACTGAACTGTGGTTGCGAAATCACAAATTAAAAAAGGTTTGGTTTATCACCAATATGAAAACAAACACAGCACTAATTAACAAAAGTTATTGTGCTAAACATTTAACGAAGATCATGAGTGTTCCTGCTGAACATGTTCAACACATGCCTGCATTAGCATGCTGCCATTGGCACGTGGGCATTAGCATGCTGCACACAATGCGGCGGCCGTAACATTCAATCGGCTAGCTTCATCCGTCAAAGGCGCCGATGTCCGACCCCAATCCACTCAGAGTTTGACCCTTTTTCTCCGCTGCGTTTTTTTTGCCGCTCGTGCATTTCTGTGCACGTTAATCACAATCGGAGCGTGTTTACTTTTGTCTCGATCACGTCCGCCCGAGAGACGTGGTCAAACCCCTCCGGCGCCGCTATCGCTCGGGCGCTTTCCGGGGGCCTCCCGCCGTTTGGTTCTTCGTTCACGTCGGCCCTTTCCTTCTCCGCAGCCAGCGTGAGTGACAGGTGAGATTAAGCACCCGTTGAACTCGATCTGGTGATTGGAGGAGCCGTCCAAATTGAGGCAGTGTTATTTCACGCCGCCTTGCTGAGTCAACGGGAAACTGGGAGCAGGGGGTGGCGCTCCTCTGAATGAATAAAGAGCTTCTTTTTTTCTTTTTTGAGGGAAAAGGTGTTGAGCCAGATCTCAAATACATTATAGAACAATAATGAGAATTGTGCAGGCGAAAGGGGGGCAGGGGGGGGGGGTCATTTATTGGAAAACCGGAAAAAATATTTTAATAAGACCAACATTGATAACATTTTTGTTCTCCATCCGCAGAGAATACGCGTGATTAGAGAAAGAAAAGAAACCATATTGCACCTATTCATTCTGAACCCAAACCCAAAAGACCAAACATGTGCAGAGATCTTTGTCTTCGAGTGACCTAGAATTACCTTTTTTTGTGTCAATAAAGTAAGATTCAAAGTAGGATTCAACTTTAATTTCAAATGAGTATTTTAGCTGTGAATCAGTGAAATGATACCAACTGTACTTTCCAGTGGTTTATCTCCGTGAAGACAGACGCGGCTGTCACAGAGATCACGTCACGCTTCATGCATCAGGCTTTTGAGGGGATTATTCAAATTTAGTCGCATGTGTTGTCAAAGTAGGTGCGGTACAAATTATCTGGTAGATTATTGTTGTGTGTTTCTATATAGGTAATTAATATTCAGTTTTAAAAAAAACATTTCAGTTGTAAAAACAACATCTATTGAGGGATTAATTGCAAGGCACAAGTATTATTAGTTAAAATCTTGTTTACGATCTAATATCTGAAACTGTGGTGAGAAAAAATATGATTGTTTCTGCCCGAATGCATTTGAAGTCCTCACTGTTGTCTAACTTTATCACAGCACACATCACCTGTTTGACCAACGTGCAACTAAACAAGAAGACGGAAGCGACTGAGCCGAAGCCGTCGGCAACAGGTGTTTCTTCACGCTGTGTGGTTCTCGGTGGAGGATTGAGGGAAGAAGAGTTGCAGGGCGACAGCTGGCCTCGCATGCCGTCTGCTCACAGACACCGAGGAATCCGTCAGGACTGACAGTGCAACATCTGTATTCGTTTGTTCGTTTACATTTCGGCAATCGTCTGTCATCGTACGATGATTTCGGCAATATTTATGTTTTGCCTCTTTGTTGATTCGCATTTACTTCAGCGAATGGGAACGCGCGCCAATTGGACACATCCGAGGCCCTTCGCATTGTTTTGAGAAACAAACTTAATTCATATGAATCACACTCATAGGCGAAAGGTGAAACTCATTGAAAGTTATTATAGGAGCGACTGTTAACAGAGAAAAAATATTGGCCACCAGTGGGCGACCCCTCTGGTTGTATAGAAGTCTATGCTTCATGTGTTAAAGCTGCATTCTCTCTACTGACCACGAGGGGCGCGACTTCTCTGGTTGTATAGAAGTAGATGCTTCATGTGTTAAAGCTGCATTCTTTCTCCTGACCACTAGGGGGCGACTCCTCTAGTTGTATAGAAGTAGATGCTTCATGTGTTAAAGCTGCATTATCTCTACTGACCACCAGAGGCACGACTTCCCTGGTTGTATAGAAGTATATGTAACTGACTCTACATCTCTCTTTATTTATTCCCTGAGTAAACATTGTAATCATGAGTTTATGTCTTAATCTCGAGTTGTAAGTCTTCTTCAGTTCAGCGCGATGTACATTTATTACATTATGGTCATTTAGGGTCAAACAGACCATAAAGCAGGGGACGATTCCCCCCCCCCCCCCCCCCCCACACACACACACACATATTGTATTTTCACACCTGTTATTTTCCGGTGGCAAACTATCGTAACTGTCGGTCCTCTAAATATAATTCTACTGGACAGAATTGGGGCTGGATCGTGGCGTTCAAAGACAAATCGTTGGAGATTAAAGAGCCGGTCGCTCGAGGCGAGGCATTGATCATCTCCGCTCGGTGCAGCGCTGTTCTTCTGCCTCACAACACAGCAACTTTGATGGGGAGCTTTAATCTCTCCTGCTTTTCAAATGTCACTTCTTGCCACAGAAGAAAAAATTCAAGTGTGTGGCGAAAGAAAATAATAAAAAAAGAAAAAGGACCTGAAATCGCCGAGCTGACATTTTATATTTTGAAAGCAAAAACATGGAAAAATTGATTGTCAAATTGATTTCCTATTTTGCCAGATTATAATAAATAAATAAATCAGATATAAATAGCTTTCGATCTTTCCTGCCGCTTCATAACCAGAGCAAAATGTGGACACTCGGGGGTTAACACAGTCAGTTAATTAGTTTCATCCTCTCAGGACCATAAATATCGGTACGAACCTCTATATATATATATAAAATAAAAAAATATATATAAATATATATATATATATATATGTATTTTTTCAAATGTTATTTCTTGCCATAGTAGAAAATAATTCAAGTGTGTGAAAAACCAAAAGGACCTTGACTCCCAGAACTGACATTTTAAAGCACAAACATGGTCAGCAGTGAACAAAAGGATCAAATTCAGAAATATGCTATGGATCATGGGGAGTTGAAGTTTGTTCTACAAAAAAAAATATATATTTATATCCAGCGACCTGAGCCTCTGAGTGGTACCTGTGAAACAAAGCTCCCCTCTTCCTCCCTCCAGGAGAGAAGAGACGAAGACACATGTTCCTGTCGGGCGCGTTAGCTTTTTATTCTCGTGGAACACAAGATGCCATTAGAAGTAGATGTCACAACATTCCTGGATGAATCGGTTCTGGGCCTCAAACAATCTGCTGACTTCCATCAATCACCGGCCCATGGAAATGGAGGGTGGTGGTGTGTTGGGGGGGGTGGGGGTTAGGGTGTAGCACCGATTCCCTGCATGCCTCGCTTCATTTCTCCAGGCCTTTAGTCGGAGGTCTTGATTCTCACCTCTTTTTCTTTCTTTTTTGTATCGCTCTAGTCTACATGCTCGACTTCACCCTTTGCCGGGCGTTTTTTCTTCTTTTTTTCCCCTGCACTCCGTTAAATCATTCATCTTTCTGTCACTTCTCGGCGAGGGATAAAACGCCGTATAGTACTTTAAAGTACACGTCTTAACAGAAGACACACGGGGAAATCATCTCGCATGACCGCTGTCGCAAATGTACTTTGTGCAGGTCAAAGTGTACTCGCCCCGAGCTTCTTTACTCCACGTGCTTATATATACTGTATATATATATATATATATATATATATATATAAATAATATAAATACTATATATATATAATATAAATACTATATATATACACATATATATATAATATAAATACTATATATAATATAAATACTATATATATAAATATAATAAGGGTGTAAATAGGTGATAATGAGGCAGTTATCACCCCAGTTACATGTATATCTGTGTAATTATTCCTCGGTGTTTTAATTGTTATTAAGCCACATTACTTATATATATATGTATATATATATGTACATGTATATATATATATATGTATATATATATATATGTATATACATTTATACATGTACATATATACACATATATATGCATACATATATATGTGTATACATATATGTATCTTAACCATTTTATTACCAAGATGTAACTTATTAAGCGTTAAGATTTACAAAACTATTTCCTGGTGAGATTTAAAGTTGTGCCAAACTCAAGTCGTGACTCCCTGGTTTCATTTCTCTGAGTGAGAGAGACACCTGTGTCTCCGGGGTCCGGCTGCCGCGCACGTTTGTTCATGTTTGACCAAAAATAAATCGCGCCGTCACGAGTGAACAGATGATACAGATTCCCCCACAGCACCATCTGCTCGCTCTAATGAGAGATCTCACTCTTTCGATTTGAGCACGTCCTGATGGGTTTTCACCACGCGATAAATTCCTTGCGGCTTTTATCAGAAAACTTGAACATATTTTAGAAAATTCGATAACAAACGATATTAAAAGCTGCGATTGTTTTCAGGGGAAAGAAATCTGCACAAATGGGAACCTCAGAGTGGTCGACGGTGTAAAACGTGTCCTTTCATCGGAAATTAAATGTGTTTATTCACTGACCACCAGGTGGCAACTCCTCTGGTTGTATAGAAGTCTATGCTTCAGGTTTTAAATCTGCATTCTCTCTCCTGACCACCAGGGTAAAACTCATCTGGTTGTATAGAAGTCTATGCTTCTTGTGTTAAAGCTGCATTCTCTCTCTTGACCACCAAGGGGCGACTCATCTGGTTGTATAGAAGTCTATATAAATGACTCTACTTCTCTCTTGATGTATTCCCTCAGTAAACATTGTAAACATGAGTTTATGTCTCAATCTCTAGTTTCAAGTCTTCTTCTAAAAAGCATGATGTCATCATTTAGTAAATGATGGTCAAACAGACCATAAAGCAGCATTAATTGGAGCAGCCCGTGACTTTGGTGTCTGGCCATCGTCCCCCCATCAGGTCGCTGATGTGAGACTAGATTGCGCAATGCGTCCCAGCTGACATTCAGAGGTCAAGAAGATTTGACGAATGCTTCTCCACTTTTTTTCCGTCAGCCGCTTTCTTCTTACCTTAATTTGATGCTGAGCAGAGTGCAGAGAGACAGGAACTTCAACCTTCAACAAATTGTCAGAAGAAAAGAAAAAGGGAAAGAACAGCCTAATGCACTCCCCTGATTGTGTCTGAAGCCGTTTCGGGTCCTCCGGCCTCTCCGGGATCCATAAATCGAGCTACTTGAAGGGAAACATCTGAGAAATTACAAGTGCGACACCACAGGAACCTTTTCCAGACGTCCAAGACACGTTTCTTATAGGTCAGCGCCGGAGAAATCACCAGATCAGTCTCTTCCCACCAAACGAAGGGTATTATTATAATAAATATTATTATTATTATAATAATTATTATAACTATAATAATAATAATAATAATAATTATAATAATAATAATAATTATTATTATATTACTATAATCATAATAATAATAATTGTATTATTATTATAATTATTATTGTATTGTAATAATAATTATTATTATTAGATGACTATAATAATAATTATTAACTTATGATTATAATAATAATAATAATTATTATTATTATTATTGTATTTCATAAAGAGGAGCTCTGAGAGGCCGGGAAGCAAACAATGACTTTGTGGAAAAATCTCCTTTTAGAGACGTGATATCTGGCAGCTTGTTCGGAGAGGAGAGCTTGGACTGGTTTTCATCTGCAGTGCTATTGTTAGCCCCGCCCCCCCAAACCCCCCCACCGCCACCGACCCCCCCACGAGAAGATCTCCGACCTTGAGTTGGGAAAATAGGAACTAGTGGGAGATGTAAATGAGCAAACGCTCAACGTGGTGTGCTCATCTTTTGGGGGATTTAGCGGAGGCGTCGGGCCTCAGGTGTTTGTGGTCCTCTTTAAGGATTACAGGGAGGGGGAGGGGGTGTATGTGTGTGTGTGGGTGGGGGGGTTTGGATAGGTGCATAATCCCTCCCAGTTTCCATCTGCCTCGGACCGGTGAAGAAAAGCAAACAGTCCACTATTATGAGAAGGATTTAACAAGTAAAAGAAAAGAAGAGTAGAATATTGGCAAAACCTGCTAATTCATGATAACTGTGCACAGTTTCGGTGACACCATGAGATGATTTTGGGTCGATTGGCAGACGTCCCCCCCGGTAATCCCCTCGAATCAAAACCATTTCACCCGTGTGTTTGTTTTCTCTGAGCGATATCTCGATTTCTTTCCAACGTTTTCAATTTTTTCTGCCTATCGGAAAAAGAAAAAAAAAGTAAGATATTTTATTTTGGGGCATTTTCCAAAAACAAAAAAACCTTAAAGTGACAAAAGTGTAAAACAGTCAAAGGGAAACACACACACACACACACACACACTCCATAATACGACCAGCTGAATGAGTAAGCTAAAAAAATATAAAACATAATATTATTCAACCCATTATTCAGTGGGCGTCGCCCTCCATTTGTCCTTCAGTGTCACTTCTTCCTCTCCTCCTCCCCCTCCTTAAGAGCAGGTCACATTTCAACATGGCCGCCCTGGTAATCACCACTTATTTATGGAGGGATGGAGGGAGGGGGGGGGGGGGGCGGGGCATCTCGCGCAGCTGCGGCGACCACATCCGCCAATTAATTTCCGTCGCCAGCCAAATTATTAATTAGCCGCCCAGTTCTTAAGCCAATAAACGGCGGATCGTTACGATGGTAATTGCACGTTGCCGCGATGGCGAAACCGGTCATTAGCGCTCATATTTTATGCATACGCACGAAAACTCCCGTTCCCGAGGACCCTCGAAGCGGCGTCGACGACAGTGAGCGACGGAGTGAGGCGCTGGTGTGTGTGTGTGTGTGTGTGTGTACCTCTATCTTATTTCTAAGGACCAATTTGGGTGATAGACCCCGACTGCGTGTATTTACACGCACTCCCATACCCCGCGGTTCTTTTGGTAACCGGTGTATTAATTCGGGGCCCCTGTATATGTTAAACAGGTTGTTAGGACGAGGTTAAATGCTGGAAGTGCCTCTGCGAAGTGTTTCGGGTTCCCCCCCGCTGGGATTAAACATCCTGCAGGTTTCGCGCTCGAGAACAATTTACGAGAACAATTTAGAAGCGATTTGAAAAAAGAAAGAACGGGGGAACGGCGGCAGACGACGGTGCGTTCAGGCGCTCCTCGGAGGGTCCTGCAGTCTGAGCTGCTTTAAGTTGACTAACACGATATGATGAAGGTCACTTCTCACCACAAGGTCATGCACATGTGAACACTTTGCTTCATTTTTACTTCTTTTATTACCTTCGCATTGAAAATGTGGAAGGTTATGTTTTGATCGCCGTGTATTTATTTATTTATTTGTATGCGTGTTAATCGCATAACTCAAAAAGTATTAAACCGAATCGCATGAAATTTGGTGGGATGATTGGTTATTATCCGGGGACCATTTGATTAGATTTTGGGATCGATCGGGTCAAAGGTCAAGGTCAAAATCTTCTTTTTACCATAGCACGGTCAATTTCTATCCAATTGGCATGCAACTAATGCCAACATGTTCATAATTCAATGCCCAATCTTGTGATATGCGAAGGTATGCGCTCTACCGAGTGCCCGTTCTTTTATTCAAGATTTCATTCAACTGCTTTTTTTACATTTACAAAAAGGAGCTACAAAGAAGAAACGTTGCATTAATGTGAATACTTTTATCTTTTGCAGACATTTTTCGACTCGTCATAAGAAGGATGCAGCGTTATTAATTGGTATTTTAATGCCTCTCTTCTAGCCAATCGCAGCGGGCCGGCTCTCGACCAGGACCGTGAATCTGACGAAGCTTCATTTGCACTTCACGTCTTTTAAAATCAAATTGCAGGCGCTGTTTTCCTACATTACATAACCTCGTGCATTCTCCGTGTATAAAGCAGATTGCGGCGCGATGCTGTGATACCCGGTGTCCTCCTGCGAGAGTCGACACCTTTGAATAATCAGCTGTTTAAGCTGTTACATAAAGCCCGTGTTAAATATTCCGGTGGCACACAGCCGGCGGGTCGATGTGACAAGCTGAGTCAATAGAGGGGGGGAGGGGGGCGGTCCTGATTGGCAGACGGGAGGCGGAGCTCCAGTCACGGTGCTGTCAGGCTGCCAGTCAGTCGGTGGGATTGCTATGCCGATGCTCCTGGTCCCCAGAGGACGAATAACTTCCCTTTTTCCCTCTGTGTTGAGCCACAAGCGGCCAAACGACTTCACGTATTCAGTGAAGTACCTGAAGGGGTCCGAGCAGCGCCACCCTCAGGTCAAAAGTTACATCTTTATCCGTAGTTTTCTTCACCCTCCTGTTTCCTTCACATTTACTAACATGTTTTATCCTCGGGGTCAATTTGACCCCAGCAATTAAAACCTCCAGAAAATTATTAGAATTAATATTGTTTCCCAAGTTTAAGTGTGAGGTACTTTATGTTTGTTTGTTGACTACCTAAATAGCCCTTTAAATATATAAAAAAGTTGATATTTCTTATATGTTTGACACAGTGAAAAACAGCCTGGGGTCAAATTGACGCCAAAGAACACCGACATTAAACATTGAATGGGGTCAAATTGACCCGAAAGGTAACAGGAGGGTTAAGAGCTTCAAATCAGCCCCGATGGTAGTGTGCGTGTCGTACTCATTATTATAAGCATTGCCAACGTTAGCGTGCCGACGTTAGCATCTGGCTCCAGGCTCAGGATTGGTCCGAGAAGCTAAGCTCCTCCCCCCTACATGTCATCGAGGAGCCTTTTTTTAAATTAAAGCTGGAGTAAGCCGACGGGCACATGTTCTTTTGTGTGTGTGTGTGTGTGTGTGTGTGAGAGTGCGAGGCCAATGTCGACACTGGCATTTAGAGAAGGGGGTGGAGCCATGGGAGAGGAGTTGGACGTGGAGCCCCGCGTGACCTTTTCCAAGGACGCGAGTGGAAATGGATGATAAGACGGAGGCGGAGCGTCACGGTCGGGGATTTAAAGGCGTGAGGAGGCTCGAGAGATTCAATCTCCTCGGTTGGGTTGTTCTTTTCTTTAAACCTATTTTTAGTTGACTGCTGCATGAATCTGACCCCCCCCCGCTTTTACTTACCCATCCAGACTCGGCGGCACGTCGGGGGGGTAAAATCAACTTAAAGGGTACTTTGTCCCGATGTGCACACACAGCCACACTCGTCGGATATCAGATGTTTATTTTCCAAGATGGATTTCCTCAGAGGAGGAGACGCGTAATCTGATCTCTTCTTTGTCGTCGCTCTCGGAGGGTCCGGGACACAAAAGCCTCCGGAGTGAAGCTCTTTTCCCGCCGACAGACGACGCGGAGCGATGCACGGCGGCGGCGGCGCTCCATTTATCAGAACTCCACAAAGGGGGAAGAGGCCATTTGAAATGAGCTGAATGGGATGCTTTTGAGCTCTATTTGCATAATTGGTTGTTTGCTTGGAAATGAAGAATAAACTCAAAATACTTACCTTGGAAAAAGGAAAGCAAAGCGGCACCCAATGCCGACCGAGCGAGGCGGCGGTGGCGGCGGCCTTCGACGATGAGCTGTAAGAGCAAATGGCGGAGAAAATAAATAAAAATCAAATCGTATTATATTTGTTGCCGGGAAAGAAGAATGCAATATGAATCTAACTTCCATTATCTCTCAAAACTGAATAATGCATGAAGTTAATCCGCGCATTCGCTTTTTAATAATACAACAAACAAACAAAAACGTCAATTCAGCATTTCTTTTATTTCATTTTCTCTCCCCCCGACATCTGTTGTCATCGCGACGCTCATTTTTACATTCAGGTAAAAAACACGACACCCTTCCTGCCGTCTTCCTTCTTCCCAAAGTACCATTCAATAGTTCAATAATAAGAGCCCCCGCCACCCTCCACTTACCAATCAAGCCCTTTCTGTGAACAGCTCGGAGTGTGGCGGTCGGCCAATCAGAAGCCTCAACATGATGGATGATTCCACCGGGGCTTTTTGGGATAATTCAGCCAATTTTATGCTGAAGGAAACCGAATTAGGTGATTTGATTAGTTCAATGTGGCCGGCCCTCGAACACCTCGGAGGAGGTTTATGACGGGACATTTCCACCCAAAAAGATTGCTTTTTATGCCTTAAATATTATAAATATATATATATATATATTTGTATATGTTTGAAAGTGTCCTCCCTCTGTGAACAATAGGCCCATCAACCTCTTTATATACACTACCGTTCAAAAGTTTGGGATCACTTAGAAATGTCCTTATTTTTCAAAGAAAAGCATTGTTTTTTTCAATGAAGATAACATTAAATCAATCAGAAATACACGCTATACATTGTTAATGTGGTAAATGACTATTCTAGGTGGAAACGTCTGGTTTCTAATGAAATATCTCCATAGGTGTATAGAGGCCCATTTCCAGCAACTATCACTCCAGTGTTCTAATGGTACATAGTGTTTGCTAATCGCCTTAGAAGACTAATGGATGATTAGAAAACCCTTGTGCAATTATGTTAGCACAGCTGAAAACTGTTTTGCTGATGAGAGAAGCTATAAAACTGGCCTTCCTTTGAGCTAGTTGATTATCTGGAGCATCACATTTGTGGGTTCGATAAGACTCTCAAAATGGCCAGAAAAAAATAACTTTCATGTGAAATTCGCCAGTCTATTCTTGTTCTTAGAAATGAAGGCTAATCCATGCGAGAAATTGCAAAGAAACTGAAAATTTCCTACAGCGGTGTGAACTACTCCCTTCAGAGAATAGCACAAACGGGCTCTAACCAGAGCAGAAAGAGAAGTGGGAGGCCCCGGTGCACAACTCAGCAAGAAGACAAGTACATTAGAGTCTCTAGTTTGAGAAATAGACGCCTCACAGGTCCTCAACTGGCAGCTTCTTTAAATGGTACCCGCAAAACGCCAGTGTCAACATCGACAGTGAAGAGGCGACTCCGGGATGGTGGCCTTCTAGGCAGAGTGGCAAAGAAAAAGCCATATCTGAGACTGGCCAATCAAAAGAAAAGATTGGTATGGGCAAAAGAACACAGGCATTGGACAGAGGAAGATTGGAAAAAGGTGTTCTGGACAGATGAATCCAAGTTTGAGGTGTTTGGATCACACAGAAGAACATTTGTGAGACGCAGAACAGGTGAGAAGATGCTGGAAGAGTGCCTGACACCATCTGTCAAGCATGGTGGAGGTCATGTGATGGTCTGGGGCTGCTTTGGTGCTGGGAAAGTGGGAGATTTGTACCAGGTAAAGGGATTTTAAATAAGGAAGGCTATCACTCCATTTTGCAACGCCATGCCATACCCTGTGGGCAGCGCTTGATTGGAGCCAATGTCCTCCTCCAACAGGACAATGACCCAAAGCACACCTCCACATTGTGCAAGAACTATTGAGGGAAGAAGCAGGCAGCTTGCTGTCTGTAATGGAGTGGCCAGCACAGTCACCAGATCTCAACCCATTGAGCTGTTGTGGGAGCAGCTTGACCGTATGGTCCGCAAGAAGTGCCCATCAAGCCAATCCAACTTGTGGTGCTTCAGGAAGCGTGGGGTGACATTTCAACAGATTACCTCAACACATTAACAGCTAGAATGCCAAAGGTCTGCAATGCTGTCATTGCTGCAAAAGGAGCATTCTTTGACGAAAGCAAAGTTTGAAGAAAAAAATTAATACTTCAAATACAAATCATTATTTCTAACCTTGTCAATGTCTTGACTATATTTTCTATACATTTTGCAACTCATTTGATAAATAAAAGTGTGAGTTTTCATGGAAAACACGAAATTATCTGGGTGATCCCAAACTTTTGAACGGTAGTGTATATATTTAAAAAAATCATATATATATATATATATATATTTACCAATTTCCTGCAAAAACCCAAGTGCCAGAGAACATCCTCCCAGCAGGTGTTCATCCATCAAGCTCGCTGTCACCGCTCTTCTCGTCCCAGAAGCACAGAAACCCAAATCGAGGAACAACAGTTCCGGTGTTTCAGCGTCCCGCGGCGGCGCCGGGTTCACCGCCGACGTTTCCCGTCCCTTTAACCCACCGCACACAAAGTGTCCTTGTCCTTGTCGTCCCCTGATTGACACATCCTCCCTCCTCGCCCACGTGCGCTTTGTCTCCTCCGCCACCCGCCTCGTTGGAGCAGTCGGCTCCATTCAGGCGGGTTCACGGGGGGGGGGGCATTTAGTCATGCACTGTCAGCTCTGTGGTCCTTTGCCTCTGTCAGGGGAATGACACACAAACACACACACACACACACAGACAGACCACCGAGGAGACATGTCAAGGAGACAGATTCAGGCGGGTCGTCTCGACACGGTTTGCGCTATATATGTTTTTTTTAAAGTCGTCGAGGGAGACGAGCGAGCGACGAGACGGAGGGCGAGCGAGCAGCATGAGATTCTGTTTGTGAGGCGGAGGGTAAAGTTCCTCTGATCGTGAACATCCTCGAGGTTCTGGAGGATTTCCGTGGAGGGAAAGAGCATATTTATTTCATGCGGAAACAAAAGCAGCCGAAGAGAACTTTTGGTTAACGCGGTTTGGAAAAGCATCCGGGGACGCTCGGTCCAATTAGCACAATATGTCAGTCTGTATATTATTCATTTATATAATGATGTCATGTTTGCGTGCTGTTGCTTGAAGCTACTGAATTTGAGCTGGTGGTGAAACACCGCTGCACTACCGCCTCTGTCCACAAGGAGGCCGCCACAACACAATCAACACCAAACTAAAAGGTCCTGGCGGCAGCTTGAAGAGACGTTTATAATTAATCCCAGCCTGGGTACCTTGACTGTAGATACCGATATTTCACTACTTATACTAATACCTGTTTTGATTATATTTATATTTTATTATATTTAAGGATCACCACACAGCGATACGCACAATATACAAAGCACAACTCGCAGGCGACCTCCAAAATAAAGTGATGATCCTAAACGGCGATTGACTGAACGTGAGTCGAGTGGCGTGGATTACACGCCGCGCCCGCCCAATGACCCGACTTCCTGTTTGTCTGTGGAGGGGGCGAGGGGACTAAAATGCAGCAGTGTTGCTTTTTTCCCTCCCCGAACAGCAAATTGCCGAATTTGAGAGGAATTGCAGCACAATCGAAAGTAGCCAGGCACCACTTTTTTTCTCTGGAATCACCTGTATCCATCACTGGGAGGAGGCCGAGGTCGCCCGCTGCACGCCGCTCCATTAGCAGGTCACGCGGCTTTGTGGGATGTGTGTGCGCGCTCCGCTTATAAACGCTTCTCTTTTTGCCTGGACGGCTGCTGAAATAAGTCCCGGCCGCCCCCAGCCGGCAGCCGAGCCGGCGCCGCCTGATGACTTTGGCCGCGAAGGGTAATTGATTGGCGGGATTATCTCCTTCCAAGTCACCTGCTGACGGAGCCCAGAACCACAGAGGTGAAGCAATCTGGAGCCAGAGAGCATTCACTCCTCCAGTGAGACGCCCAATGCCTCCTGCGAGGATAATCAGAATACACACACACATATTTATATATATGTGTATATATATATATATATATATATACACATATATATATACGTTTTATGTATATATACACATATATAAATAATATATATATATATATAATACAAAAATATATACATAATACATATATAATACATACATATGTGTATATATAGGTATATATATATTTATTATGTGTATATATAAATATATATTATATGTATTTATTTTTATATATATTATTTTTAGATATTTATAAAATATTGTTATACATATAGATATGTGTATGTACACACACACATATCTGTATGTTTACATACAGATATGTGTAAAATACATTTAAAATAATATATATATTCACATGTATAATACATACATATATATGTGTCTATATATAGGTATATTTATTTATAATATATATATTTATGTATATATATATATATATATATACAAATATATATATCTACATATACACATATATATTTTTAAATATAAAATAAATACTTATATGAAATATATTATATATATATATATATATATATGGGGGAGTGAGAGGATGGGGTATTCAGCTGCTGCAGTCTGCAGACTCCCCACTCGATGGCCCTCAATCTCTCATCCTGTCTGTTTTAAAGTCACCCAACTTGATAAGTAACACCAACACCAGCCGTTACAATACTCACAATTCATCTGATAGGGAACGTGCTCTTTTCTCCGTCTCTTAATAATTCTCTAAATGCAGCACTTGAAGCCTACTCCATGAAGTCGATGGTACTTGACCTTATTCTTGCGGGGTTTGTATGCACATGGTCAAGTGCAAGTTTTTGTCGCCTTGGATAAAAGCACTAAAAACCTTTTAATGAACGGCTTCACATTAAAGTATAATTGCTCAATAGCCAGAAGGCCAATTGCCTCCTTAATTCTGATAACTTCCTTCATGTTGCAGTTATTCTGGTTTACACTGAGATTACTAAAATAAATGAAATGTGTTTTACGTGTAACCTCATCTACAAAACCTCAGTTTTCCATCTATTTTAGCCCAGTCACTTTAAAGAAAGTCTCCATTCTACTGTTCCATCGACAGTGTCACTACTGAAATGGACTTTTACAGTTTCTCACTGTAAAAGTTACGACAGTATTCTACCGTAGTCTCCGAGGTTTACAGTGTCGTACTTTACCAGGCCTGCTGGTAATACAATGTATTTCTACAGATTGCTTTTCCCTGTTCACTGTAATACAAACTGTAGGTTGCGGACTTGTACTGTAAACAGAGGGCGAGACTCGCACTCGCTTCATTGATCTGAGCGCTCATCAGGAGGCAGCATGTTGCAGCGCATTCATCACATTATAAGAAAGTTAAGCATCAACATCTTTCTTAAATAACGACAAAACACTGATAATTTCTCCGTACTGTAAACATTGATTTATTACAGTGTTGAATTCTGGATGTCTTTTTTTCTTAACAAAACAAAAACAAACAAACCATCAAATCCAAGTGAAATTGATTAAACGCACACGTTCTGACAAGATGGGAGAAACATAAAAAAAAAACTAAGACGTATTCGCATCTTGAGAAATTCATAAAATGTAACTTTCATTTTCAAACTGCCTTGAAACGAGGCAGACGCGGGTCAGAAGCGTCACGCTGATGTATTCCTAATGTCCTATCAATTATCAATTCAACCTGCCCGGCAACGTGATTAAGGCGCTTACAGCCCCCCCCCCCCCCCGCCGATTCATTGTGTCCTCCACTTCAGCTGCAGTGAAGTCCTCCTCTTTCCTCTTCTTCTTCCTCTTCTTCTTCCTCTTCTCTCTTTGAAGGAGCTCTGCAGAGGCCTGAGGGGAAGCAGCTGGTGGCAAAAAAACAAGACAAATCAGAGCGGCCTAATTGTTTCTCTAATGCGCTCGACCGCGGTGGCGGGAACGGCGCTTTTTTTGGCTGGGGGGAGTCTGCACGCTTGTTTGTGTGTTTTGTCTCCCGGCTAATTTATGTGTGTGTGTGTGTGTTTTTGGGGGGGGGGGGTTGTGACAGCGCAGTTCTATTTCATTTCATAAAACATTACCCCGCGCTGATTTTTGTGGAGCGGAGCATAATTATGGAATAATTATCATATAATTTCCTGGTCTGGAGAGAGGAAGGAAGGTCAAACAGTCGCGAGGAGGATTTCCTCCTTTTATACCGAGACACACAAAAACACTCTGGGCTGTGAATGCAGTCTGAGTCTCTAAGCGCTGATGAACTGTAATCCTGAGCTCATTCAGGCGTCGATTGTGATGCATTATATATACTATATATATAATATATATTTTAGAAATAATAAGGGTCCCATTTTCAGAGTAATTTCCGCCGATGGACCATTCAGGCGAGCTGATTGTTACCTGTAGTGATAATAGTCTCAGGCGGGGGAGATAAATGGTACTGTTGGTCATCGGCCGCTGTGAAAGCCCAGAAATTCAGCTGCAAGCCGAGTTCTCTGAGGATGAGTCTGCAAGGCGACATAGATGTATTTCAGCTAGTTATTAAAGTAGTTATTCATGTGCGTTCTGATTTCACGTACCAAACGTACTTGTCTACGCCTCCCGACAGGTGGTCTTGGACATTAAAGGCACACTGGCTGTTGATTTTAGTTTTTATTAATAATTCCCCAAAAAACAACGTAGGAGCTGTGTACAAAGGCCCAAATGATAATTGTGTATTAGCTTAGTCTTCGTAAGCATTAATATAGCGTACGCACATAAATCCAACAGTTGCGCTAATGTCCTTCAAACATACAGATATTACATTTATTACAGTTTAATATAACCGTGTGCCTCTACGGGGGAGGGCTAAAAGCTTTACCGTCTTTGTTTCGTGTAAAATCTGCTCACAATGCAATTTCCTGTTAAACTCCACGAGCCGCTTTCAAAATAAAAGCTTCTCTCAAAACCGGAAACGAGACGCATCTCGCTCAAGGCTGTGAAAAACATGCAAAAAAACCAACAAAAAACAGAATTGATTGACAAACAGTTTCCTAAGCCAAATAAAAAATTTAAATACTTATTTGACCCCATAAGTACGCCTAAAAACAAAGTAAACCTAAATGGAAGTTTATTTAGGGTTAGGGTTAGGGTAACAAATGGAAACTGTATGTTTCCTGCGAACCCGGTGCCACTGACCAGGTATCTTTATGGGTTCTGACCTTTCAAAACCAAAAGATAACATCCACCTCGTGGAGGTCGAACTATTCCTCTAACGTTTAAAAATGAGCGAGCGCGGCTCAAAATACGTCAGCTTGCAACTCCATTATCGTGGTTCCCAGGATCAACATGCACAAACCAATCCCGAATGTCCCCCGTTTGTCTTGACCGAACGAGGTTTCTAACAGAACTTTTACTCGTGGTTTTCCCAGAGAGACGATATCAGTTATGCCGATGACAAAGCATCGTTCCATTCGTCGCTCGCTGCATCAAAATTACACTCTTTAGAAAAACGACGTCTCTCGCTTCAAAGCTTTTTTTCCACCGGCGGCAAGCGGTCTCGCCGTGACTCCATCATAACGGCGGCGCCCGTCATGTTTCGAAGACATTAGGCCGACTGCCAAATGTTGTAATTTTCCGCAGAGCTCCTTATGAAGCTTTTTGAAATGGCAGATGAAATTACGTGAAACTAGCGGCGGAGCGAAAAACATCTTCAGAGCGGATGAAAAGGCTCGTCGCTAATGTGCGAATCGCTTCCACGTCGTCCGCATTAGCGGAGACAATTAAATCTCCTGGCATTTCAATGGCATTTATTTTGTCGGGTTAAAACACTTTGATTGATCGCGGCTCGTTTCGCCTTCCGGATGGCGGAAGAGGGAATGTTTTTGGTAATTAAGAGTGGGCGAGGTCGCCAGCCATCGCTAACAAGCTCACCCGGCTCAAGAGTGTTTCTTTTAATATGTTTTACACTCGAAGGTTGTGAGGAACTATTTGGACTCCGCCCCTGAAAGCTTAACCCACTTCGTTAAAGTTGCGTATTGCTAACGTTGAGGCGCTAAACACAATTTCATTGATGATTAAAGGCATTTTAACTGGAATAAATTGGGGATACTGTGAAAACATAGTTGGATAAAACGCGCAGCGGACTGACTCGATTAATTGAAGAGGAAAAATAAATAAACGGTTCTGTAACATATACAAATTAATTTGTACTCTAATAAAATAACTGGATTTGTAAATCAGCACTTTATTTTCCAGGACACTTAAACCTGCTGGAAATTGACTTTAGTCACTATCTTGTGTGTGTATATATATATATATGTACACATATTGTGGCAACCCGGGGGACTTGGAGGTGAGATTCGGTATAAAATCAGGAGACTCAGAGACGTAGCGCAAAATAAAGTGTCTTTTAATAAAACGTATAGGAGAAGGGGGGAAGGGGCATCTAACGGCAACAAAGGATTCTACCCGGTCGGGGTCTTTGGTCTTTGGTCTTAGGTTTCACACCTGGTGTGAGACGTTCCGATCTCCTGTATGGGCAGAGCAGAGGAGAGAGGTGAGAGGGTCCAGTTACCTCCGGTCTGTGGCAGCTCCTCTCCTGAGGTTCCAACGTTCCTTCTCCTCTCCTGTTCAGGCAGCTCTCCCCTGATGCCTTCCAGTGGAGGGTAGATATAGTCTGTGTCTCTCATCAGCTGATAGGCTGCAGGTGTGACCACTCCCATGTGCCAATTGGCTGTAGCACCTGCACTGGGAAGTACGCCCCGTGGATCACTTCCCCCAACCTGAGCTTTGGGATCCGCCTCCTGGGCCTTGTCTGCTCTGCTTTTCCCCCTGGTCTGCCACACACCCCCTCCACTAGCTCCAGGTGGCGGCGGGGAGCGTCAACCAAACAGCATTCATATCTCCTTGACAGGGCATCTGCATTTCCATGGGCTTTTCCAGACCTGTGCTCAACAGAAAAATTAAAGTTTTGCAACTCCAAGAACCACCGTGTAACCCGTGCATTAGTGTCCTTGGCTGTTGACATCCATCTTAATGGTGCATGATCCGTTATCAGGGTGAATTTTCTGCCGAGGAGGTAATATTTCAGCTTGGTTAGCGCCCATTTAATTGCTAGACATTCTTTCTCAACGGTCGAATAGTTCCTTTCATGTTTCAGAAACTTACGGCTAATGTAAGTCACTGGGTGTTCCTCCCCTCCCTTGACCTGGGACAGCACAGCTCCAACCCCTGATCCTGAGGCATCTGCATGGACAACAAACGTGTCCCCAAAGCTTGGTGTACTTAAGACCGGCTCGGTGCACAAGGCTTTCTGAAGGGTTGCAACCGCTTCGTCCGCTTCGGCACTCCAGACTACATGGTGCGGGTGTCTGTTTCGTGTAGGGGGGCTGCGATGGTAGCAAAGTGAGGGATAAAACACTGGTAATATCCACCAGTCCCAGGAACGTTTTTACTTGCCGTTTCGTTGCTGGCTTTGGCCAGGTGGTAATGGCTTCCACCTTCCGGAGTTGGGGTCTTCCAAGGCCTCTCCCAATCGTGTAGCCAAGGTACTGTGCCTCTTCTAGACCAAGGTGGCACTTTTTGGGGTTGGCAGTCAGGCCAGCTTGCCGTAGGCTTCCCAAGACATCTCTCAACTGGCTTACATGGGAGGTCCAGTCGGGACTGTGAATTACTACATCATCCAAGTAGGCCGCTGAATACTCACGATGAGGTCGGAGTACCTGATCCATCATCCTCTGGAAGGTGGCTGGTGCTCCATGGACTCCGAAGGGCAGGACTTTATAATGGTACAGGCCCTCCGGGGTAGAAAATGCCGTCTTTTCTTTGGCCCTTTCTGTGAGGGGAACCTGCCAGTAACCCTTGGTGAGGTCAAGAGTGGACACAAAGCGGGCTGGGCCGAGTCGCTCAATCAACTCATCCACTCTCGGCATAGGGTAGGCATCAAATTTTGAGATTTCATTTACTTTCCTAAAATCGTTGCAGAATCTCTCAGTGCCGTCCGGTTTGGGGATTAGGACAATGGGGCTTGACCAGGCACTATGAGATTCCTCAATAATTCCCATTTCCAACATCTTTCTCACCTCTTCTTTGATGGTCTTCTTCTTTGCCTCTGGGATGCGATAGGGCCGAAGCCTCACCTTCTTTCCTGGCTCGGTGATTATGTGGATCACATGGGTGCGTCCCGGAAGGTCGGAGAACACATCCTGGAACTGACTGGTCAGCTCGAACATGTCTTGCCGGTGGGCCGGCCCCAACTGGGGGCCTAGAGGTACCTGTGAAGCAACAGGATTGGGGACTTCGACAGTAAATGTTGGTAGCGGAACATTGTCAGGGGCGTGCCATTTCTTTAGCAGATTGATGTGATAGAGTTGGCAGGGTTTCCTTCTCCCAGGTTGTCTCACCTTGTAGTTGACCTCGCTCACCTTTTCGACCACTTCATAGGGCCCATGCCACTTGGCAAGGAACTTGCAGTCGGCCGTTGGCACCAGGACCAGTACAAACTCACCGGGCTGGAACTCCCGCACTTGAGCTTTCCGGTTGTAGATTCGGGCTTGAGCCCGTTGTGCTTGCTGCATATGCTCCCGCACTATAGGCCATATTTTACCCATCCTGTCTTGCATCTGGTCCACATACTCAATCATAGAGCGGTGGGGTGATGGCTGTTGTTCCCAGGCTTCTTTAGCCAGATCCAGCAGGCCCCTGGGTTTCCGTCCATACAGCAGCTCAAATGGCGAAAACCCTGTGGAAGCTTGGGGGACTTCTGATTGAAAACAAGACATAGGGGATTAATTGGTCCAAGTTTTTTCCATCTGCATCAATAGTCTTTCGCAACATTTGTTTTAGGGTCTTATTGAAGCGTTCTACCAGGCCATCCGTCTGCGGGTGGTACACTGATGCCCCGCCCACTCCTCCTCTCTACCTCTATCTGTCTGATGGATCATGGAGGTCTGGATCGTGGTCCATACCTACTACCAACTATTCATACACTCTGTCATACTCATTGAATGTGTTGTTACTCTGTAATGATTCCTTCTGGTCACATGACATCTATTGTTCATCTGGTCACCTGACATCTATTCTTCTGTCCATCCTGGAGAGGGATCCTCCTCTGTTGCTCTCCTGAAGGTTTCTTCCCTTTTTCCCCCGTGAAAGGGTTTTTTGGGAGTTTTTTCTGATCTGATGTGAGGTCAAAGGTCAGGGATGTCGTATGTAGACAGATTGTAAAGCCCTCTGAGGCTAATTTGTAATACAAAATAAACTGAATTGAATTGAATACCACTATTGCCGTGGTCTTCGTTCGTGAGATACAGAGGGTGTTTTTATTGATGACCGCTCGTCTTTTGAGGTGCACGTCCAGTTTTCTGCAAAGCGCCGAAGCTTTTACTGGAGAAAACGCCACTTTCTCTAGGGCGTGAAATGGAAGTGATCCTGTGTTAATGTCTCTACGTCCCGGGGATGTGAGATGTGTTACAGACTGAGGACGTCCTTACTCGCTGTGTGTTTAATACTTCAAAGGGGACGTGGTCGGCTTCCTGTTGGAGATCACTCGGTAACTGCTTTCAATCGCTCTTCTCTTTGAAAATATTCTCAAAACACTCATCGGCACTTTTTGGATTTGAATCGTGACAATAACAAAGTCTTTTTCGCATGACTTGTTTTTGTGTTTTTGTTGTTCCCAAAATCCAAAAATGAATTGCAGAATAAAGCCTTTAGATTTTTCTACAGACTGATCTAAAAGCAGAAAATAGTAATAAAAACACGATGCTCTTTCACGAAGTTAAAAGCTACGATGTATTTCATCATGTGCGAATGCTTTATCTGATTATTCTTTTTGTTGATTGTTGAAGCTCTGCTATTCTTGGCCAGGTGTCACTTGTAAAAGCTACATGTGTTATATCGACGGGACGAACGCGGCTACATGAAACGAAAACAAGAAGTTCTTTGCTTTGCATGCATCGTGCAGAATGAAGAACACAAGCAGCAACCACAAAGTCAAACAGGAAACACCACATGTTCGTCTCAGGGTGCGCCGACCTTTGTTTGTTTGTCAAATGTGAAAACCACAAGATATTCCCCAGTAATTGGCAACGGGACGAATCCGTTTTAAATGTTCACAGGGAGCCGCATGCCGAAGGGCCGCCGGCTGACGATTTGCGACTCGCCCATCGAGGCGATCGGGGCGCCGCTTTCACGCCGCCGTCTGGTGGGAAAACCGCGACTTGAATGGTCGCAGCTGCTCGGCGAGTCCCCGCCCCCGATCGGAGAGAGATCTCACAATACGGGGAAGAATCCTCCGTCTGCTCATTTCACATTTCGCTTTTGAAAGGATTAAACACATGAAATGAAAAAGAGAAGTGTCATTTCCCCATACGGAGTAGATATTAATGATCCTGGACACTAAAGAAGGTCGTTGGCCGGTGCTTCCGCCCCGTCGCCCCCTTGGCAGAAGAGAACGTTCATTACGGCCACGCAGCCGGCCGGGATGATGTAACGATGGGGTTTTTCATTGCATAATATTTGTGTAACATTAATGCACTTCCAAAGTCGGAGGCCCCCGTGGCTCCCGGAGGACCGGAATGTCTCGTCGTTACGGCGACGCTCATCATTTACAGCACGAGTCCTGTATTTGCCGGGCGACGGCGGGCTCGTTGATGACGTTACTTGTGCGGGCCGAGAGGAAACAAACCAGAGGCCATCTGTTGTTGCTTGTGTGTCAGGAAACGTGAAAACGTGAGACTGCGTAAGAGTCGGAGCACCGTGCCGCTTCACGCCGTCAACGCGGCGCTGCGGCGAACACTCGTCATCTTCATCGGCGAAGTGCTCGTCGCTGTGGTATTTGTTTGGTTATCTCCTATCACTCAGACAGTTGCTGGTACCAGTCTAGCGTTTAGCTTTTTTGGGGGGGTGGGGGGGGGATGTGCTTTCAGTTTGTAGTTTTTTTACTAGGTATAATGTTTTTTTGACTCATGCTAACTGATGACCATTATTTTGTTCAAAACAGTTAAAAAAATACCATATTTTAGAAATCGTACATTTTAAACTTCCCGTGTTCTGAGTTGAATCACTATATTTTTTGGCATTTCAAGAAAAAAAGACATTTAAAAAAAGAAGCAAATGAAGTGAGAGATTTCCTCTCACACACTTGCATCACTCCAGCAGCCGGTCCACACTGGTAATCCTCAAACCACTGCACGGTCCGTCAGGGCTTACTGTGAGGCCCGAGACACAGAGGAGGCTGATTGGATGGTACCCATTAAAAAAAGATGAATCTCAATGCTTAAAAAAACCAAAACATTTTAGTCACAGTTGCAGGAGACGAATATCCGTCTAATGATTATAGAAACCGCCCAAAATATTTCTATCGAGGCTTTCAAGGGGTCTGAAGTGTGTATCAGGAGGGGTCGCACACTGCTTTTTGTGACTGGAGACGGACTTCGCTTGAGTCACCAATGCTATAGCGGACATGAACCCCACGGTCTGACCCATGAAGAGAACTGAATTATTTAGGAGTCGACTCAGTGGTGCACGAAGCAAACTCAGAATTCAGATGAAAACAACTGGAGCTAGCACGCTAGCGTTAGCCCTTAACCGCGCCTCCCAGCCGAATGCATTTTACAACGTTTAGGACCTAATGATTTAAATAAGGGCAATGTGTGCGTTTCTACTGGGATGATGTACACAACAACATAAGTATTACTGTCTCGTTCTCCATGTCTGAGGGAGAAAACAATATTTTGCAATCCCGCTATTTAAAATGATTCTCAAAGCCCGGCGCCCGTCCTGAGGGCTCGTCCCTAAACACCTCCGTGTGCGGCGAACAGATGGATTTAAATAAAGTAATTTGCATGAGGAATAATATGCCATTCCTTCATTACATGTGCTCAATTTCAAGCTGCATTGATTTTTTCTTTTTTCTTCGCCACTCGGGACCGAAGAACTCGGCTTTCTAATGCCTCGAATGCCGCGGCTAACATGGCGGCGAACAATTGCCAATTAACACGCAGCCACGTCATCGTCGTTATTTACCTCGAGGGCGGTTTCTTTCGCCTTTTTGTCTTTGCTTCGGCAGCAGAGATGGAACCACGGATTAAATGTGCCATGAATCCATAACTATGAGCACAAAAAAAGCAAAGGGAAGTAGATTCATCACAAAAATAAGGATTGATCCACGGTTCCTGCCGCCTCGAGGAACAATGTGCATCCTGATTAAAAAGCGTACTTAGCTCATTTCAGGGTCGCATCTGGCGGTCTCCTCTGAAAACGCACGGCGACGAAGCAACAAAGGCCGTTATACTCGCTGTGATGCATTGTGCCGTTGCCTGGCGCCCGCCTCCGTGACAACCAACTCATCGCACTTATTCACAGCGGAGGAAAATCAAAGTGTGTGTGGGGGGGGGGGGAGATTAAGATTAAGACGTAGCTATCGGCACTCGAGAGACAAATTGGCTTTCATTCGTTGACGCCGTATGCGCGGCTGCATTCCTCCAGAGTCGCAACGGCATCATTAAGTGCAAATTACGCCGTGTTTTTGCACGCCGGAGACCGAGAGCTTGACCCCCGTCACGCCCCCGGAGGAGGCCGCGAGGGGAGGGGCCGGATCACTCCCGTCTCTGGGACCGATGCACCCTCGCCAAATTTAATCTTTTCTTTCTCTTTCCTTTCCGTCGCGACGGGGCTCACTCACCCCGACATGCTCGTTAGCGCTCCTCCATCGCAGGCCGACTCCTTCCTCCCCACGACGACGTCGTCCCGTTTCTCGCGGCGCACGCGTCTCCTCAGCGCGTCGTCGTCGGGCCCGGCGTCGCTCGCTCTTGTTCTTTACTTTTCTTCTCTCCTCTTTTTCTCTTCCCTCTTATCTCGCCCGCCCCCCATTCGCCCCGTTGCTGGTTTTTTTGCGAGTCTCCCTCTCTATTTCCGTCTGTTGCTCGTGGCGAGGGAGGCTGAGCGAGAGACTGAAAGGGAATTACAGAGTCCTCGGTGTCATTGAAGCCTCAGAGTCAGACAGTGAGGAGACAATAATAAGCCTCTCCGTGCCCTCCGTCCTTATTCTCCCTTCTCCACAGCCGGCCCCGGTCTTCTTGCAGGGGTTCAAAGGTCATCTGCCTCGATACCGCCGAGACCGGCGCCCACGCAACGCCCCCCTCTTTTGAGTTAAATGCATCTAATTAGGTAAACATTCTGGATGATGGATTTTAGGCCCCCCGTTCCAGCAGCAATTACTGGGTTTCAGGACTATTGATTTATTTCAGAGTGGAGCTCCGCTAGATTGCGTTGAACCTCTCGCCACGAGACAAACTACAGTATGAAATATGCTGCGTGTCCTCTGGGTAATTATTGTGGGGGAAGAGAGTGCCCCGTAAATCATCAAGCAAATTCACTCTCTCTAAACAGCCATCGATTGTTTTTCGGTGGCGTTCGACACATCAATGTCTCGCATCGGAGCGTCATTTCATCAACCGGGTGCCCGTTGCCACGGCGACAGTTGTTGCTGCGTTAAGCAAGAAACCCGGATTGATCCCGCCGATCGATGGCGGTAAAAAATAAATGACTCGAAACATACGAGCGTTACAGTTTCGGAGAGTTCTCCCGGACCATTACATGAACGTTACCAGCGGCGCTGCAGGACTTGAACGCACCGCGGACTTCAGCTGGTATTTTAAGGTTAAATCTCATGAAATCTGACAGAATTCTCCGCCGAACGGGTTTTTTTCTGGAGCGACAGACGGAAGGAAGAGCCGGAAAGTTGCCAAACTTGGAAAGTTGCAATGAAGCCGTATCTGCTCCCCGTAAAAAAAAAAAAAAAGGGCCAGAAGATTCCTCGGCCGCGTCTTATCAAGCAAACGTCGTAGAGATCGCTGCAGCTGATTCTGCTCGAGGAGGCTCGTACGGACTCGAAAGCATATGGTGATAGGGGGGGGGGGGGAAGGGGGGTGATAACTGCTTTTAAAATGGCTTCCTCCTCGTCCACCGGGCTCGCGGGGACAAAGCTCGACGGCACGGTGACCAACATGCTTGATGTTTGGACCCGGTGTCCGTCGTTGAGGCCGGGTCCTCAGTCTGGTGGGTCTCGTGGCCGTCAGCCCAAAGCGCAGCAATGTCGTGTTTTTCCGTGGGTACATTTGTCAGAGGATCCGAACTCAATTACATTTTCGTACCTTTGTAAACTCGAAGGATGTGCATATTTTCACACGGATCGTCTTTTTCTCTTCATTCCTTCCCCCGTCATCTTTCATTCACAGAGGGCCCTGTTTTGTCACACGGGCCTCATTATTTTTGTGTGCGTTCAACCCTCTTTCTTTCCAGACACCCATGCCTCCCTTTCCCCTTTCTTTTTTTCCCCGCTGCGAATCGAGACGATGAGTTCCAGTGGCCCTCCGCGAAGAAGACGGATGCGAGACGTTCTGTGTTCATTCCGCTGTGCGACGTGTTGACTCAGCCGCCGCGGTCCCGTCTTTACTTCCCCCGGGAGCAAATGTTATCAGCGGACGGACTCGACCGAGGGACTGTTTACACTCACCTCGGGCGACCTTCAGGAGAACGCGTTGGCCGTCGGGAGCTCAGTGGCGTGTGCGGCAGAAGGGCGAGGTCCATTGGACCATCGACGAGGGACACGGGGCGTCGCCGCGGACGAAACTCTGGATGACGCCCGTCGGTACGTCTGCAGGTCGGGAGCCGTCAGATGTGTCACGAGGCGACGAGATTTTCAACAGAACTGTATTTTAAAAAGAGCAAAACGATCAAATCTTTCGGCCGATATGTGAACTTTTCTCAAGGAGATGCAGTTTTATTAGTCCGGGAAACACAAAACACAAAACACGCCGCGGCGAACACGCAGTGAATCTTGTGCAGCGCGCTGTGCGATGATCCACAAATCAGGCGCCTCTGACGCGCCGCTCGTGCCTCGTGGCGGCGAGAAATCATCCAATGCAGAATTTACCGCCGCGGCGCCGTCGGGCAAGACATTAAAACGCTCTGACGGGGGGGGGGGGGGGACATCTGCTGTTGTGACAAGTGAGAGAGCGGGTTTACTCGGCGACGTGACTCCCCCGTGTGGACTCGCAGGGAAGCTTTTATTGAGACGGTGGCTCGCGGCCCCGAGACACGGGTTTCAATAGCGGATTATTATTAAGAAGAAGAAGAAGAAGCAGAAGAAGAAGTCGTCTTCTTCTTCTTCTTCTGCTTCTGGCCTTCTTATTCTTATTCTAGCCTTCTTCTTCTTCTAGCCTTCTTCTTCAAGGCTAGACGAAGAATGCTTGAAGAAGAATAAGGCTTAAAAACAAGGCTAGAAGAAGAAGAAGAAGAAGGCTTGAAGAAGAATAAGGCTTAAAAAAGAAGGCTAGAAGAAGAAGAAGCCGTTATACTCGTCACTTTATTATTATTAGTTTTAATCCCTTAGAAGCTTTTTAATGATCTGTCGTCTTCGTCTTTATTGGCTGCGTCCGTAGGCGTCAGGATGCGAGACACTGACCTCTTTAAACTGTGAAGAAGCATACGCTCATTAACTTCAAAAATATTAATCTTAAAGAGGATGAAAATAGGAGGACGATGAGACTAATCTATTACACTCCAACATGAACAAGAAAAACAGCAATATCTCTTTTTTTTACACTTCAACTTTACTTAGTTTTGTCCTCAGAGTGTTGTTTTCTCTGCAGAAAGACCCAGATGAGAGGATGAAGTACAAAAGACCAACGTGGGTCCAGTGTGACGGGCTCAGCGGGGGTGAAAGCAGACCGAGGGTCTCGCTCCCCGACCCGACACTGACCCTGAACGCCTCGTGGCCGGAAACAAATTAGAAAACCGTGGCCTGAGTTCAGCAGGGAGGTGTCTGAGTGCCTTTTATCGACTGCTCTTTACAGCGGGAAATCTGAACCGGGATCCAGGTGGTAGGATGTGGACACGGCAGTCAGAGGCTTTTTATTTAGTGGACACTTCCCCAGTGAGTAGCTGCTCCGGTGCTTTCGGACCGAACCACACCGGCCTCAGGCAGACTCTGTTGCCTCATCGGCGCATTACAGTCTGTATCTATATCTGTACTTAAAAGTTGAGCTCTACAGTTCAGGAAGTTAACTTCACTGAACTGTCTGGAACCAGAACACTTATTCAATAATTAAATTAATCAGCTGGCCAGAAAACATAAAGTCGTTTTCAGACATCTCTTTGGGTGCCGTGTTGGACACCCATCATTCTATGAGGAAAGAATGAATATTTTAGTACTTAGTGGCCATAATGGCCATATTGGCTATATTGTCTATATTAGCCATATTGGCGATATTGGCCAGATTGGCTATATCAGCTATATTGGCCATATTGTCTAAACTGGCCACATTGGCTATATTAGCCACATTGGCAATATTAGCCATATATGCCATATTGACCATCTTGGCCATATTGGCTATATTGGCCATATTGGCTATATATGCCATACTGGGGGCCTACATTTGGAGGTTCTCAGCTGAGACTAGCTTTACTCCTTACAATAGCTTCATTCTGCCTTCAGTGTTTCTTCTGCAGTCGGTTCTGCTCGGTCAGTTTTACCATGTGGTCTTTTCTTTCAACATTTTATTTGGACTCAAGTCAAAGATTTCTGACGCCAACGCCTCAATCAATTTCATTGCCACGCAAACAGCCTCGCTGCCCATCGGCGGCAGGCGGATCATATTGTGATACATTATGGATTCTGCGTAAATGTGAGGGACTTTTGGAAGAGCTCAATAAGACATCAGGCTCTGTTTTGTGGATGAAGGAAATAGATAGTGGCTCTGCACTTATGAGCCCATCTCACTTGCAATCCAGGGAAACTTGAAACGCCGCAGCCTATAATTGAAACTTCTTGAGAAAGACTGAAGACGGCACGACTTGTATTCTCATCAAAGCCCCTCCATTTGCCCGTCGCCTCGGGGAATTGTTTATGCGACACAATGTACTCAAAATGTGCGTCTCAGCCAAAAGTGTGTGTGCAATTTAGTTACTGCTGCAGTGTTGAACAGAGAAGTCCTCTCCGCGGCGGATAGCAGCTATCGGTGCTGCCGATGACAGGAAGAACCACTGCGACGGGACACGAGGGGGAACCGGGCGGTGGGCGAGGAGGCCGTGGGTCGGGTCGGCGTTGTCATCAGCAGTGACCCCGGTGTGACCCCGGTGTGAGCGACATGTTACCAACACCGAGCTCCCCATATAGGAGGCGTATTCACACATTATGACACATTAAACTGTGGAAAACATTAAAATATTCAAGAGCATTCAAATTTCATTCAAATTTCAACACAATTCAAACACCAAGTAAAAGAGTTCTTAGAATATGCTAATCATACATTTTTTTTTGCAGGAGTCAGCCCACTCGGCTCGTTTACAGAAATAGCAACACGGAGCTCGGCGCTACCAGAAATAGCCAGATAGCGAAAAGCGAGACGATTCCACGCGGATTGAACACATATCCACCAAAATATCCTCTGGTTTCAACATTCATTTCATTCGTGTAGTCGTCTTTTGATTCGGAATATGAATATATATACATATATATACTGTATTATATATATACTGCTGTATTTTGATGTTTTGAACACCATAAGTAATATCCAAGTGAAATATTTGGTTTGTTAGATGAGAGAAATCAAAATGTGCCCAAATACCCATTTTGGAGACCTCGCCTGAACTCTCCGTTCTGGTGCTGGAGGAAGGGGGATCCAGCCAAGAGGTCTGGGGCCAACAGGTCTCAGGGGGTTCCTGGGAGACTGGCCAGGTGCTCCCAGTTGCACTGATAAGCTCCGCCTCCCAGGCACCAGCCAGACATCACAGACGAGCAAGAGGGACTTCACATACTGCAGGTTCTCAAGACAGGAACTGGCTGTCGAGTCCACAAGGAGGTCTGTTGAGGTCCACAAAGGGACCATTCAGTGTTCGTGAACTCATGTCTTTTTTGGCCAATGCAACCAACACACCATTGACCCCTCGGGGAATTTGCTATTGAAGCTTTCATGTGGGTCTGAAGTCTCGATCAAGAGGTCTGAACCCCCCCCCCCCAAGCTGAGAGTGTGTGTGTTCTGTCTCTAGAAGCTTTAAAGTTAAATACGCTAAATATCAAACTCCAGCTTATCAAGCAGGTTCACAACACCTCCTCCTGTCAAAACATTTGCATATTTTCTAGATGACCTGAACCACAAGTGAATGTAAATGATATTAGATTTTCATCAGGAAATCCATCATAAGATGAATCACACCTCGTTATTGGATGTGTGTGTGTGTGTGTGTTCAAGCAGAAGGGAGACTGGAGCCCGTGACGGCATTCATCAAGGCCTTCATATCGACTACGCAGCTTTAATGTAATTTGAAGAGTAAGAAATGATGCACGGCGTGACGCGCCAGCGGCGCAGCGCATTTAACACCTATTATTCACCGACAACGTGTCAAAAAATACTTCTTCTGCATTTCTTTCTTTCTTCCCGCCGCTTAGTGACGTCGAACGGCGACGTATTCGTACCGGTGCAATCACGGGAGGCGCCGCTCGCTGCAGATGGTCAGCTCTAACCTTTCATTATCTCTTCCGCGGGAGAGAATGACACCCAGAGAAAGGTAACGCAATTACACTGAAAAGCAATTAGTGCTCCGCGCTCTCGGTGTTGTGGAACTGAGGGGTGTAATTACGCAGATGAAGTTTGTGACGGCCGCCGATGTCTCGGAGATGAGACGGCGCCATTAGCCATCCTTGGGGTTTTTAAATTAGTGCTCGGATCACTTTTTTTTCTCTCCAAGGGTTATGTTGTGGGGAGGAGAGACGCCCCCACACGGGGGGGGGAGGGGGGTTCATATCGCCCACGGTGTCACTCAATGTGGCGTGAGACATGAAGAGGTCGCATCGGAAACATCGATCGCTTCGAGAACGCTTCCCCATCCGTAGCCTACCGCTTAACGGGTTTGAAGGGAATCATACGCTACAGCAGGGGGGGGGCAATCAAAAACATCTATTCCATTATTTTAGGGTCGCAGGTTGCTGGAGCCGATCCCAGCTGACATTGGGCGAAGTCCAAGAGCTCGCCAGTCCATCTCAGGGCACATACAGAGACAGACAACCAATTACATTCTCTCACCTGACCACCAGAGGGCGACTCCTCTGATTGTATAGAATTCAATTATCCTGAGCTGCATGTCTTTGGACTGTGGGAGGAACCCACGCTGCCACGGGGAGAACATGCAAACTCCACACAGAAGGACCGCCCAGACCGGGAATTGAACCCGTGGCCCTCTTGCTGTGAGGCGACAGTACTAGCCACTACACCGCCGTGCAGCCGCGATCAAAAGCAATCAAAAACAGTCTTTTCAAAATAAAGTTCCGTCTGCACAGGAAACGACAGGAACTCGGGGTTCGGAAATAAATTGTTGTTTTGGGTAATTATAACCTCGGGAAGCGCCGTGAATGAAATATTCAGATCCATTTCTCACGTGATGATTTAACGTTAGCCTTCGCGGAATCCATAATCAATGACAGGTGTACGTCCTGCAGCTGAGGTCGTAACCGCTGGGTGACATCGTTAAGATGTGAACAGTTAGGAAGTTTAATGAGCCAATATAGTTCTCGTCATTTGGTCAATATAACATGCGAGGTTGCGGGTCGTCTTAGGTCGTCGATGTAACCCAGTGAGCGACTTAGACAGACGTCTTATTTACGTAATTACTTGGATGAGCAAAGTATTCGCCTCAAGCCAGATGGCGATTAAATCTATTCAACGGCAATCGATCACATTCCGATGCTTCTCGGATGCATTTGTTCGTGGCTTTTTTTTCGGAGATCGGACAGCTTTCAGAGGCCCGAAAGGTAGTGGCGCCGCGCGATGACCGCATCCATTTAGTTTGCTCGTGATAACGGAGACGGAGGGTACTGGCAAGCATAATGTGCTAGAACTCAAAATGAATGTGCTGAACAATCAGAGGGAAGCGGAGCACGCCGGATGACATCATCTTCTCTGTGTGTCTGGGCCCTCTCACGGACCGAGAGTTCAGTCCTCGGATGTGAGAGCCAGGGGGGGTCCTGGCCCTTTTTGTTTTTGCAGGGAAAAGCTCGCTGCGGCTCCCATCTGTCATCGGCTCGGCGGCCAAATGAGCCCCTTCTTTACTGGGAACAACAACAAGATGGATGGAGCCACTTCATCACGGCCGTATATATATATCGGGGGCCGGGTGGACGCTCGGCGCCCAGCATGCCTCCATTTGACAGCCAGCGCTCCCCCGCTCCGCCTCCCCCGCGGTGACCGCGAGGGCAATGCAGATTACAGCGAACTCATTAGCAGCGGGACCACTGCGAGTGCATATTCGCCATGAAGGGAAAGTGTGATACTCGTACACACACTTGTTTACACGATTAAGAGTTGTTATGAACGATGTTGTCGAACTTCATTCTGTTACAGAAGGCAAAGCTGGAGCCAGTGAATCCACATTGCTGCACAGCGGGGTCACTGAAGGTTCACTTCCAGTGGCAGATGATCACAAAGATGGACGGATTCAAAGCTTTGAACACATGCACCCCACCACGTTGCACCCATCATCGTCTGGTCTCGCTGTTTCAGAGACAGTTGGCGTAAATGTCCTCGGGGCACCTTTACGATTGTAGAATAATTAGGCTAGCATTCAGTGGCAAAATACAAACTTGGATTTGTTCCCAAGATTTAAAGAAGAATGTTGTTTAGAGTTCGCTGCCAAGCTAACTTACTTGAGAACGAGTCCATGCACAGATGTAATGAGAAGAACATGAAACAGGCCAATACTGAAGTGCCTTAAACTTCTTTATTAATATCCACCAGGGGGCGACTCCATCGGTTGTATAGAAGTCTATGCTTCATGTATTAAAGCTGCATTTCTCTACTACTGACCACCAGGGGCCGACTCCTATGGTTGTATAGAAGTCTATGCTTCATGTGTTAAAGCTGCATTTCTCTACTACTGACCACCAGGGGCCGACTCCTATGGTTGTATAGAAGTCTATTCTTCATGTTTTAAAGCTGCATTCTATCTCCTGACCACCAGGGGGCGACTCCTCGGTTGTATAGAAGTATATGCTTCGTGTGTTAAAGCTGCAGTCTATCTCCTGACCACCAGGGGGCGACTCCTCGGTTGTATAGAAGTCTATGCTTCATCTGTTAAAGCTGCATTCTATCTCCTGACTAGTTTCAAGTCTTCTATACATCTTTTAGTAAATTAAAGACCATAAAGCCGGGGGTGCTTGAAGGCGGGGCTACAAGGTGATTGACAGGTTGCTACTACGGCGTTGTCCGGTCTGGAAATTATCCAAATTTGACATTTGGAACTTTAACCCTTTCACAGTGAGTATTTTTACTTACTGAAAGTTAACCTCTGTGTCACGACCGGTGCCAAAAAGGTTAAAGGCCAAAATGCCGAACCCCAGATTTTTAAAACTGTAGCCAAGATGGCGCCCAAATAATGCCACAGAAAGTAGCTCCTAGGAGTCCTGTTGCACATCGTCTCCAGGCTTCAGTGTTTTGACCGGTTGGAACTCAGTCTCTGAGATCTCTCGCAGATGATTGCCGAACCACTTTTCTTGAGTAATTGAGATCATGTCGCCGGAGAGTTGATGTTCCTCTGAACAGATGTTTTCATTTCATCTTTCTGTGCACACGGGAAGAGCAATTTACACGTTCCCCTCCGATCGCGATGGTTGCGGCCCTTCCGCCCACCGCGCAGCAGGTGTGTGCGGAGCTGCCGTAATTAATTGATTACGAGTTTTGTCTCGCGACGCCACTTGGCAAAAAATCTGCTTTCGTGGACGATTATCTCGCTAATTCGGCTTTTTTGTGAAATAAAAGCGGCTGCGAATGTTCTGTAATTCTAACAATCACAGTGAGATGATCAGTAATCAGAATTTAACCCCCAAACGTGACGCTTTCCTTCCCTTTGCGCGGCGGCCTCCGTCATCACAGCGTTGTTACTACAAACCCAGTCGACCACAAACGGGGCCTCTAAAAAACGTGACGGGCGCTGCTCGCCATCCCCCTCCAGTATCATTGCGGTAATTACCCATGCTGCACCAGGGTCTGAGGGAAGTGGGCGCACGCGCTTTTCATCGGGAAAATAGAATTACCAACGGTTTCCCCTCCAGCGAAACAGAAACAAACATCCACGCTTCACGGGGAAGCGGTCGCCGGGCGACTCGAAAAATGATTCGCCCAGACGCACGTGCATTCACATGGCAAAGGGAATTGAATGTTCCCATATATTTTAGGAAAGAAAGAGGAAAGAGCAGCCACACTTTCTGTGGCGTGTTCCTTTTTATCCCCCCCCCCTCGTTCCTCCCTCCCTCTTTCTCTCCTCACGCCGTAGACGCCATCAACTTCTCACCCTGGATGAAGGTGCAGACTCGAGGCTTCGGGTTTCTCGGTCAGCGCCCTCAGGCTCTTTTTATTCCCTTCATTGCTGCTATTCCCTCTGATCTATGACTCAGTCTGGTGCAACTAGGAAGGAATAATGCACTATAATGCAGGTTCTGATCCAGATTTAGGTCTACAGACATTTTAGTGACGATTGTGCGTGACCGATAATGTGGTTATAATTAGAAAGACCAGCAAAAATATTGTGATTGAGGCTTTTTTTCGGGGGGGGGGGGGGGCGCAGGTGTCAAATCAGGAGATCTCGGATCCTCGTATTTGTCCACCACGAGAATAACTTTGACGAAACGAGAAGTTGGAATCATTCCGGTTTCTTGTGTAAATGATTAAAATAAATACACTTGAATTAAAATAACCCAAAACATGAATCCTTGTTGTTTTTCTTCCAGCTCCTCGGTTTCTAGTCGGTCGTTACCTCGTTCCCCAAAAACTGAACTACCCTTTAAAACGAAAACGTAATTCCATTTTTTCTTATTATCTCTGAGCTTCTCTCACCTTCAGACTACAACTCTGTTCCTCATTCTTATTCTCTCCTCGTGACTTTTAACGCCGCCTCAGCACTTTATCTTGTCTTCCCCACTTTTTTTAATCCACAGAAATACATAAAGCGCCACCTCCCAGGTGTGCGGGTAATCACGGATTATGTTCATAAGCAAAGCACTAAATCACAAAAAGGCGGCGTATCCTTGTTTATAATTGCATCGGATCTTCTTATCTTGGGCGTAATCTCATTTTACGGTTTTGATAAGATTTCTTGATGAATGCGTCGCTTCTTTTTTTCTGTTGCTTCTCTTCATCTCGCTTCCTCTGCTCTGAAGGGAGGACGGAGAGGAGAGGATTTCTCCTATTAAGATTTATTCTGCCGTTTTACAAAAAAAATCATTGTCTTCAGAAAATTAATCCTCACTTCTGTATTCTGGAGAAGTCTCTGTGATTCCCCCCCAAAAAGGCGACACGTGGCATCGCTCCACCGGTTTTTTAAATTATCACACGGATAATACGAGTCTGTTGGTTTAGTGTTGGATTCGTTCTGACGGGAGCACGTTAAAGTCTTTTTACAGTCGGCTGGAGAGTGAACGCAGTCTTATCTGACACGACACACACACACACACAGATCGTCGTGACCTGATCCACGTTGGACCCCATTAGTTCTGAGGTGATTTTGAGAACGTCCCACATTCACCAAATTTAATTATCCTGTTTAGATTTCTTCTTTTGTCAATTTTCCCGCCGGTTTTCTTAAGTGTATATTTTCAGAACTTCCAGAGCATTTTTTTGTTGAAAAACGTTATAAAAAACGACGCCGACGTGATCCTGGAGACCGGCTTCGGACCTGGAGCGAGCCAGAAGCAGAGGATGTCCGTGTGCTCTTTCCAGGAGGCGGGCCCTGTGTGGGCGAGCCTCCCGATTGGCTGCGTGAAAATGCACTCTGAGACGAATTTTCTGCACGGCCACCGGTTGGTAATCGCTGAGCCGAGCACACGTGCACACGTTTGACACGCACGCACGTGAATGCACGGAAGCATATGGCTCTCTCTTCGTTTATGAAACACGAGTAGGAGATGATGAGCCCTGTGGAGGGTTTTGTGTGTGTGTGTGTGTGTGTGTGTGTGCACTTTCGTAAGTACGTGTGTCCTCGTACCTAAACTTTTTCATTAAATATGTCCTCGCTCTCTTCTTTTCCCCCGTTAAAGGGCGATGTGTTGACACGAGACGTCGCGTGTCGTACAGATCATGTAGCACCTCTTGGGCAACATTTGTAATTTGTGATATTGCGGCAAAAACAGATAAGATTGAAATGGAAAATTGAAAAAGAAAAGATGGATCGGTTGAGGAAGTGGTCGCATGCCGGCACACAAGAGAGTGGATTTAGATTCGAGATTAAGATTTGTGTGAAAGGGAAACGAGGTTAGAAGGTCTGTGTTCTCGTCATCGTACAACGGGGTCTATTTAGGAAACATCACAGAAAACCCTCAAAACAGAACTATGCATACAAGAAGCTGGAGTCAGGTGGTACTGAAGCTGAACTTTATTGTCTTAATGTAATTCATCAACTGGAAAGGGTTCATTGTTATGTCTATTACTAGAAAACGTCACCCTAAATGTGATATACTGTTCATATACAGGACTGTCTCAGAAAATTAGAATATTGTGATAAAGTTCTTTATTTTCTGTAATGCAATTAAAAAAACAAAAATGTCATGCATTCTGGATTCATTACAAATCAACTGAAATATTGCAAGCCTTTTATTCTTTTAATATTGCTGATTATGGCTTACAGCTTAAGAAAACTCTAAAATCCTATCTCATAACATTTTAATATTTCCTCAGACCAAGTTAAAAAAAAGATTTATAACAGCTGAGTGTTTGTCAAGGCTCAGGAAACCCTTGCAGGTGTTTCGAGTTAATTAGACAATTCAAGTGATTTGTTTAATACCCTACTAGTATACTTTTTCATGATATTCTAATATTTAGAGATAGGATATTTGAGTTTTCTTAAGCTGTAAACCATAATCAGCAATAAATCAGAATAAAAGGCTTGCAATATTTCAGTTGATTTGTAATGAATCCAGAATGCATGACATTTTTGTTTTTTTAATTGCATTACAGAAAATAAAGAACTTCATCACAATATTCTAATTTTCTGAGACAGTCCTGTACACAGTGGGTACGGAAAGTATTCAGACCCCTTTACATTTTTCACTCTTTGTTTCATTGCAGCCATTTGCTAAAATCAAAAAAGTTCATTTTATTTCTCAATGTTCACTCAGCAACACATCTTGACAGAAAAAAACAGAAATGTAGAAATTTGTGCATATTTATAAAAAAATGAAAAACTGAAATATTACATGGTCATGCGTCACCTCGACCCAGTGGGAGAGGGGGATCATCAGAATTTAAGGAACTTAACGTCGTACACAGTGGCGTTTTCCACACCGGCATCTCTTGAACCAATCACAGGGCTGTAATCTACATTAGTCTTCAATTATAGCTTAAGCGGGTAAGCTTGAATATTTGCATGACACTAGAGGGAGGGGGGGGGGGGGGGGGTTAGGACTTGAGGCATTGTACTCTACAGACGGTCCCGGGTCCGTGTTAGTATTGTAGACGATGCCTGCAAAGTGCTGACTGTTAATCTGTACCGTCAGATCTTCGTTGAGAGACGTGAAGGACGACATCGATTTTGTGACGAGTCGGAAGTCGAGAGAATTGATCGTCCACCCCCCCCCCCACACCCGTCGTTCTCTTTTTGTCTGAAGTCTGATCTCTTTAAGTGCTCCTCCGCCGAGCATCTTTAAGGAGGTTCGGTGCCTTTATCCGCCGACGGTGAACTAACGAACTGGCGGAGTAGGCACATTGTGTAATGCGTCGTCCCGGTAACGACCTCTCGGAGCCTTTTCAGAGCGGCTTGTTCTTTTTTTTCACGCGAGTACAGCCGCCACCGTGTGACTGTCATGATAAGTCACGGTTGTCGCAGCGAGAGAGGACCCAAATGCCGACATTCCTGCAAAAACCAATATTTAATCCAACAAACCAGAACGGACGACAACAACGCGGACCTAACAGAACGAAGCCACACCGGGAATGAGACGAACAGGGTTTAAATACACAGGCAAGGTGAGAGGATTGGACAACGGGGAACGAGACACAGGTGGACACAATGAGGGCGGGGCCAGCAATCACAGAGAAGGAAACAATCAGGACCAGGGCAGACAATCACAGGGAGACAGACGACACAAGGACTTCAAAACAAGACACAAAACGACAGAAACTCCAGATCCTAACAGTGATGGCTCCCGAGAGCGTTTTCACACCATTATTTAGTGGAATGATTGATCCATTCGTTGGTTCGATGATGATGATGATGGGTTGTATATTACAGAGGGCTTTCGGGTTCTGTGGTTTTTCTGGCGTTTTGATAAAAAAATAGTTTGTTCCACAACCGATTGTTTCATCTTACGTGTAAGATATCTGCGTTTCGACCCTCTAACCCGCGGCGCGCTGCTTTTTTTGCCTTCCCAATCGACACATCTGCAAAGTCAACCCCAAAGTCACAGAGGTCGTCCAGCGGCCGCCCGTCAAGCAACGACCTGCACGCTGCTCAAGGAGACGCCCGGCATACGACTATCCCGCACGGCAAGTTGGATTTCTTTTTTTTCTTCTCTATATGCATGAAAAATTCAGAAAAAGGCACCGCCGCAAAACACAAAACAAGCTTTAGTGACTCAAATTAAGTGAGGCGACACCACGCAGACACTTAGCAGCTGTCGCGGGATCCTCCTGTCGCTCAAAGCAGCCATGCCCTTAATTATGCATAAACTTTATCCCCAATGCAATTTAAACAGGGAGGAAAAAAACAGTGTAAAGATTCATCAGTTGGGGATATTAGCTCCAGAGACAAAAAACATGTAAATATGTTTGTTTGTTTCGGTTGTAGAGGTAGACATTTTAACATAGAGGCCGATGGGGATTGACTCTCTTTTAGAGCCAGCCTCAAGTGGTCACTTCAGGAACTGCAGTTCCCGTCTTGCCTTCGTATCTCCGGCATGGAGGTCGCTGCTTGTTCATGATTAAATTTTTAAAAAACGATGACATTCCTTCAAAGTGTTACCTGCAGGAACCAAACCGATGGGTTTACAGCCCAGCTAGCACGTTAGCATTGTCCTCAGTGAGCGCGTTAGCACGGCGATGTTAGCATTTAGCTCAAAGCACCACCGACGTGTCTAATTGCAGCCTGTAGACTCTAGATATGGTTATTGCAAAGCAAACATTGACGCTTCACGTCAGTTGAAACCGTGACCTGATATTATTACATTATTTGAGTATCGGTTTCCCGCTATCCCTCATCAAGATAAGACTTCCACAGGAAACCTTTTTCTAGTGTGGCTGTTTGGGTTCCTCTCATGGCGTTGAGCTTCACGATCCAAAAAGAGCATCTTCTCTTGAGGAGAAACACGGAAGTCCTGGTTCTCTGACCTTTTGTCAGGACCTATCACAAACCACAGCAATGGGCAATGTGTCACCGATTTATGAATGAAGTTACTTCTTTATTCTTCGATACCTCTGAACTCTTTTTCTTTCTCGCTTTCCCGCCACTCGACTTCCTTTGCCCCCGCGGTCATCGCTGCACAGCAACGAAGCCTCCAGGAAGTCGGGTGTCGAGGAACGACGATCGAGGCCTGACCCGCTGCGGCAAGAACATGGCCCGGGTCACCGCGGCTTAGGAAACCCTCCGTTTCCACATCGAGGAGCAGACGATGGCCGACACGCTGCGTCAAAGTGCATCTCCACCGTGAGCGCTGCACTTCCTGTACCGACTGGTCGTGTTGAAACTCATTTCGGACGCTTTCCCCCCCAAGTCCTTCAACAGAACCCAGATTATTGTGTGAAAGTCAAGATCCAGATGTGTCAGCAGCTGCTTCTTCCATCCCCCTTGCAGTTTGGTGTCCTATTGAAGAAGACTTTCCTTTCTAGTGCTTATTAAGTTATGATCCTTAACCTTAAACCTCCGCCACATCAAGAAGCCTCACTTCAGATACTGATTTATATCGGCTGCAGCAAATAGTTCCCGTCTGTGTCGTTGTCATCTCACAAGAACACAAACGGTGCACAAAAAAACAGTGAAACAAACAACAAGAAAATGTAAAAAACACTGTTGCAATCAAGAGCCTCTGCAGCTCCTGTGGAGGCACCGGCCCCCCTTCTCAATATTCTGCATGCGCCGAGTAAAAAATCATTGTCTTCTCACTTTTTGCTGCCCGGATTTAACACATTTTACAGAAAAGAAATGACAACACGATGTTTCTTCTCGTAGTTTTTTCCGAGTGCGGGTCAAGCGGTTCATCCGGAGGTTAGAGGAGCCCCGGGCAGGTCCCCCCCCCCCCTCCCCCCTCCCCGGCGCTCTGCAGATGTGCAGTAATTAGCCCGTCCGCTCACAATCGCCTAACGATTACCGGCACGTCGCCATTTGTTATTCTGGAGATTTGCTTTGTTGGCTCACTTGGGGAGGAAACCGAAATGAGTTTTTGATGCAATTACTCATCATTAAGGATTTGGTTAGTTGTTGTTGTTGTTGTTGAGTCTTGTGAAAGTCTCAGGGGGGGAGAAAAAGGCGGACTTCTTTTTCTTCATTTTTTTTTCTCAAGTCAAAGGCAATATGTGTGATGGTGAGGGGTTGTGGGGGTTATTTGACAGGTTTCAGGGGTAATTGACCCGGTGTGTAAGATGTAATTGAAGAAGTATGGTTATTCGCGGTAATGGGAGCTGAAGGCTGTGGAAACTGCTTTTCTTTAGCTTCTGTCTGATGTATGACACAACACAAAAAAAATCACACAGACCGCGAACGCAACTCTTCGATAACAGAACGACGTGACGCCAACGCTCAAAGTCCAAATTTAATACGGTCCGCCTTCTGGTTTGAGTCCTCCGGCTCCATGACATCAAGATCATGAGATAATGCGTGGGGGACTTCCTGCAGACAGCTGGCAGCTTCGTTTAGCCGCATTACATCATCACAGAACATCATATCAGAAGTAGCAAGGAATATTCTTTCCTCATATCATCACATTAACACCTTATTAAAACAGAGAGAAGATGATAAAAGCACCTGTTGCTTTTTTTAAAGTAGCAACATCCACATTTTAAGTATAAGATGTTGAAACGTTAGCTTTGTAAAGTTCAGTTTTTTCACGGGAATATTTCCCACTGTTTTTCAGTTTTCATCACCACGTCTTTTGAATAGTCGTAAGATAGTTTCAACTTGAAAGCTTGTTTTTTATTATTGTGTTGCTCTAAATACGACGATACCCTCGAGCATCATTCACTGTTGCTATGGAGACGAAGCCGAAGCCCAAAAGCAGAGCTGTGTCAGTTAGGTTCAGGCTGGGTTTAAGAATGACATCATAGTTTAGCTTAAGTAAGAACGTAAAGAAGGAAAGAAACCGCCTAAAACGTCACTACGGTAATAAAATAACTCTTCGGGACACGAACGTCGGTCTCCTGGTTGAAAGTCCTGTGTTTGTTTTGACCCATCCAAGAATCACCCACCCACCATCAGCTGGTGTCTCTCTCACTTTAAACCAACCGTGTCACACAGTCAGAGATAGAAGAGGTCAGTGGTCAGCAGGTCCGTCCTTCAATCGGAGGATCGGCGGTTCGATCCTCTTCATCGACGGGCTGTTGAATGTAAGTGGACAAAAGCGTCAGTTAATGAGATAAGAAAGGTTCTTATAGCACCCAAAGTTCTGTGGTTCATGGACCATTTGGTGAGAGACACAAGTCACGTGGGCATTGAAGTACAGGATTCTATATATATATATAATTAGTACTTTAGTCACACCATGCACCCATTTCGATGAAATAATTAGAAATTAATAATTCTGAAATGCAGCCAAAAAGCTGTAAAGGTTTATGAACTAATTATTTCCCGTCCTACGCCCACAGAGGAATCAACTGGAATGAAATTGTGTCAGGGAACAAACTTAAATGTCTTTCCATGGGCGACGGCGTTCCAACAATCCTCTCTCGCATACGTTTTCCTCGCTGTTCCTCTGTGTTCGCTGCTCCTTTTTTATTATTATTATTAATTAATTCCTCTGACTCTGTTCCTCTCTCAGACGGCCGAGGCTCCGGCCGTCGGACCAGAATGTTAATACGGCCGCCGAATAATGTCACGAAATCGTCGCTCGTATTTTTCATAACCGTATTTGACTGGTGGTGCAGATATGGAGAAGTCGGCCTGAGTTGGGAGCAGGAGGAGGAGGAGGAGGAGGAGGAGGGTGGGTTTCCTAATTCAAATTTACTCTCAATGTCACCTGCTGTTTGGACAAATAATCCGTTTTCCTGGTGGACGTGTCCCCGGTGGAATCAATCTCCCGATGCCTTGAGATGTTGACGGAGAGGGAGGACAGGGAAAATGCCATGCATAACCAAATATTGATCCAGCAGACATTGGATCAATACGCCGGGATTAAGGGGGAAGAGGAGGAGGAAGAAGAAGAACGGGCTATTTGTATCTCCCGGCGGTGACCCGATGGAGCTTACAGCGGCTCAAACGCAGACGGAGGCAATTAAACACGCGCGTAATGTCACGCCGCAATCACACTGGTGCGCGAGGGTATAAAACGATAACAAAAGAAAGATCGGGCGAACAAACGCATGTCCCTCACGATGACACGGTGACCTTTTCACAAGCGATCGAGGAATGAGGGCGGTACGAAGAGGGACGAAGAGGGATGAAGAGGGATTAGGCGCTCGGTGCCGCTAATCAAATGAAAAGAGCAGGAACAAATTGCGTTAGGTGGGGACAAAGAACGGAGCTGTTGAAGGACACTGGCGGCTACGAGGCGCCACACAGAGTAGAGTATCCTCCTTTTTGTTTCAACACACAGCAATACACCATCCTTTTAGGAAATGCCAGTTGGATGATGGTTAGCTTAGTTTAGCATAAATGCTAGTAAGGGGGGGGGGGCAGCTAGCCGTGCTCTGCTCAAAGAGGTGACGACATGAGCGCGGTTTGGGTTGAACGGAGTCGACGTTGACTTCACGCGTGTTCCTAACCGACCGCATGCTAAATATTGTCCTGCTGAGACATGAATAAGCCATATGCCCCGAAAATAAAGAGACTGCAGGGCTCTCAAGTGTCACGCATTGAGCGTGACACTCACGCATTTCGGTCTTAAGTCACGCACTCCCGCCACACATCGTATTTCTCACGCTGAAAAAAACTCTCGGCTATTTAATGTTTTAATGTGCGACATGAGCTGGCCGCGCTGCCCTCACCGTGGAGGAATCAAGCGCTCCCCTGGAGTTCTGCTGTGAGGAGCCACTTATCAGCCAATCAAAAAAAAGAAATGGGCTACACAATAGCCAATCAGAAAAAACCCCGTATCTGGGTAAGATTTAATCCAGCAACCAATGAAAATAAAGCATCCTGGAATTGCGCGCGACTGACTAATATCCGAAAATGTCGTTCTGTCGGGGAGGGGGGGGGGGGGGGCGTGCCGATGGAAATGTCACTCTTGCCTGTTCAAAACTTGAGAGCCCTGAGACTGACTGACGGCATCTCGTAAAGTCCCGCGAAGCTCGCATCTCGGCTGCTGTCGCTCAGCTGTCGTCGTGGAAACAGCCTGTGAAGGTTGTTTACCTGCAGCATATATCACATCTTACTTTTTCATATTATTAACACTTAAGATTCAGTGGCGTTTTAAAAATGTGCATTCTTTTTTATGATCGCAAAACCTCGCGCGAAAAGAAACGTACGCCGCTGCAGAAAGAAGAAAACAAGGTGGCAACGAAGGGTACGAGAGTGACTTTTCCAACGAAATATTTACTTCGTTCTTCCTTTCCTCCGTGATGACTGTCGACCCAATCTGTCGACCTGCGCGTCGAGGTGAAACTGACGACGTCCGCTTCCGATCTTATTCGTATGAATTCCAGGAGTTAACATATGTATCCTCTTGTCACCCTTTGTTTCCCTCTCTGCTGCTGTCAACTCCCGTCCTTCCTTGTGCTCTTCTTCCCCTCCCCGTCTCCTTCGCTTCCCTGTCCCCTTAATCTCCTTCCTCGCCCTCTTTTCCCTCAGTCACCCCTCTCCGGGTTTGTCGTGGCCTCCTGTCATCCAGGGAGGATGCGATGCGGGACCGGGGCAGGAAGTCAACCAGGATCCTCGTTCTGCAGCACCAGAACGAACGCTTCCTTTTCTTTCTCTTTTTTTCATACCCCTGACAGTCGAATCCGAAACTTGAATGGCTTTTCAGTGGTTGAACGTCGACACAAAAGCCAAAAGCAGTCAACGTCTGTCGAGCTGCAGTCGCTAACAAATGAAATGAATAAATTAATTAACACGCAGTCAGTCACGCAGTTTACATCTGTAATGGAGGCAGTTTATTGCCTGTTTGTTGTTTGGAACCGTCTCCATTACTGAGAATCACTCTTTTGTAACGAGGCGCTGCAGCTGAACAGGGAGCCTTGAAGTCCTCACAGATGTCACTGTGTTGATGCTGCGAGGCGCGCTCGCCTTCACTGGGTCGGCCTGACGCGTCATCATGTGACCTCTGGAGAGGAGCCTTCGTCTTCTTCCGAAAACAAACTCACACCCAGCCAAATCCAAAGCGGGCATTAAAGTTGAGGCTGTTGTCAGCCAACAGTCACTACGAAATAATGAGCTGTGATCAATTTGTTTGCAACCATGTTCATCATGAACCAGGAGACCCCCGTCCGTTCCCCGAAGAGAAACACTGAAAGCATCTAGCACCTGTTCTCTCCACAAAAAGATGAGCAAACTAGCCAAGATGACGAGCTAACTTGCCAAAAAGATGAGCTAACTTAGGGTGACCAGATTTGAGTTTGTGAGGGAGGGGGGGGGGGGGTAGTAGTGTATAGCATACCGCACAAACAACAATGCAACTAGTGGAGGCGGCAAGGTGCTCAGTGTTGCTAGATGTGTTGCCAGATTAGAAATAGTGAAGTATCGTACCAAAGGCTCAAAATGGTCGTATTTGGAGGATAATTATCGTGTATCAGAATCAGAATCAGAAACAGGTTTATTGCCAAGAATGTTTTCACAAACGAGGAATTTTCTTTGGCGGAAGGTGCAAGATTCGCACACCGAGGCGCCGTCCGCGGCGCCATCTTGGAAAGGGTGGATGAAAGATTACAGCATAACATGAGGGAAGAGAGGCGAGAAAAAGAAAAAGCAACCCCCCGACTATGCCCCTAGAGGGGTACAGTGTGGGAGCAGGAGAAGAAAAAAAACACCATTGCACATAAGCACATACATCTTAGACATGACTTGCAACGAGTAGGAAGGGGGGGAGGGGAGGTAAGCCAAAGACTGGGCGATAGCCCCGCCATTGGGGGCAGAAGGTAACCAGCACCGACAAGCAGCCAGCCCGGTCCGTCAGCCGTCACGGCGCCGGACACAGACCCCGTCCTGTCACCCTGGGGGGGCAAAGCAGGCGAAGGCGTGGGACGGGGGGGGGGGGTAGTGAGTGCATTTCAGTGTGTTGAAGTTCGTGTGTGAGTGGCCTGGTGTGTCGTCCTCCCCCAGGCCACAACAGACAAAGTTCCCAGACCGCAAGATGGTCGTTGCCATGGAGATAGCCTTGAAGGGTCCTGGGGAGAAAACAACCACAGGTGTCTGTGGATAGGGGGAAGGGAATGAGAGAGTCTCGCTTCAGTGATCTTCGGGGGAGTTGTTGTTCCAGTCACGGCCTTGGCCAAGGCCCGTCCTGGTAGAGGGAGCCGAAAGCAGATAAGATTGGGATTGTTTGGTCTTCCAGTAGCTGCATTTCAATTTTGCGCACCTACTATTCCTCCATTTTCCTCCCATTTCCCAATAGGATTTCAAATCGATCCAATTTCATTTGCAGAGCCATCAGCTTCTCCACGATGTTATCATTCTGACAGTTTAATGCCACAGTCTGAGTGCCAACAACTCTGCCCAACGCGTCAATCATGTCGGGCAGCCTTAGGGGGCTTTTAACGGCTGTCACCGTTTCCTTAATTTTCCGATAAGCCAGGGCAGCACCAACTCCAATCAGCAGAAATCCTGTAATCAAAGTTCCGAATAGGTAGATGTCTTCTACGTCCTCCACGGAAAGGGCTGCTAGGCACAAGACACGCCACTTCCCCCACGCGTCCATCGTGTAACCAGCAACACTCGTCCCGGCAGGACAGGCAGGTTCCCCCGAACCCGAGCTTCTCGTCGAGAAGATGGTGTCAGTTGCGTTTAGGGACCAGTTGATCACGTCCATGGTTTTTAGTTCGAAGAGCGATGCGGAGAGAGTCTCTCAAGTATGAAGACAGACAAGACATGACGAGAGAAGCCAAGCAGGGAGGGGAAGGTCATGGGGAGGAGGGGGAGAGAAAAATGCGACCGCCTTCGGAGAGAGCCAAATCCACAACCCTGAGATCGGTCAACCAATGACTGTTCTCTATTTAGCCAGAGCTCGCGCAAGAAGGTGGAACGTAAGGGAGATACCATTTCCAAAACTTGTAAGCGGTAATAACTAGTGCGTGAAAGACCCAGAGAAACACAAATATCCGACGAAGCAAAATCCCGGACGTTTTTGGAATCCCTGCCGGACGCATTTTTTAGGTCTCAAAAAGAGGACATGTCCGGGGAAAAGAGGACGTCTGGTCACCCGAGCTAACTAGCCAAAAAGATGAGCTAACTAGCCAAAATGATGAGCTAACTAGCCAAAAAGACGAATTAACTAGCCAAGAGGACGAGCAAACTAGCCAAAAGGACGAGCTAACTAGCCAAAAGGACGAGCTAACTAGCCAAAAAGACGAATTAATAGCCAAGAGGACGAGCAAACTAGCCAAGAGGACGAGCTAACTAGCCAAGAGGACGAGCTAACTAGCCAAAAGGACGAGCTAACTAGCCAAAAGGACGAGCAAACTAGCCAAGAGGACGAGCAAACTAGCCAAAAGGACGAGCAAACTAGCCAAAAGGACGAGCTAACTAGCCAAAAGGACGAGCTAACTAGCCGGCTACTAGTCTCCAGAGCTGTGGCTCTTCATGCACACTTTAGTTGACGTGTGCTGTCAACAGCCAATCCGTTTCCTTGTGTGAGAGTCGAATGAGAAACAGTTCACTGTCTGCTCCATGTCTATGGGGCGGACCATAGCCAATCAGAGGAGATCATTAAAGCATCTAAACATGTTGAGGTAGAAACCCAAAATAGAAATATGAACTCGTAAGGCATCAGTAAAGCACATGAGTTCGGCTACGACCTCTAGCCTATATTTGTTGACAATTTCCTGAAAGGCATATTTACACAAATCAGTGCCATGTTTGACTGAAGCCAAACTGGTTCTCTGAGGAGTGAATAAACTCATTTCATCTGTCCAACAGGATTCTTTCCCTGGCTTTTGACAGGATGCTGGCCAAAGCAACGGGTATGTAATTATCTAGACTCCCTACTTTACCGGCTCGGTTTTTAATGACGGGCACTAATGGAACAGACAGCATTGAGTCTGGTAACGAGCCATGCGTCACGAAGCCCGTAAAACAAATGGCAGGAAGAGGATCTCACCTCGGACGAGCATATTTAAGGTGCTCAGCAGTAATATGCTCGAACCACTTGCTTTGCCATCAGCCAGCTTAATGATAGCTTGGTACACCTCATGGGATATAATCGTCATATTACTCTCAAGACCGTCCACCTACGGTTAACTCACTTTTGATACAGTTGAATAAGTTACTATAATGCTGTCGCCATAACTCGGCTATATTGTCTGTTCCGGAAATTCCATCAACAGTACACGGCAGAGAAGTTCTACAGTGGTTAAGAACTCTCACTTATTTCCACAGATCAACATCATCGTTCATCGTCTACTTCTTGGCCGTGGACTCAGCCCTTTTCGCACATGAAGCGAAAGGCATACTTATATCTTGCATTAGTGAGCTTCCTGTACTCGAGCACATGTGGCATTGGTCTGGGCCTCCCTGCGATAGCCGTGATTTAAAAGCTCGGCGACATACTCGTTCCAACCAGGTCTGATGCTATGGGTCTTATTGTTATGCCTGTAGTCGGACTTACTGGCTTCACACAGAGCAGAGATCTGTCCTATGCTCCACATCCTCACAGTTAACATCCATACACATAGTTGCATCTCTAGGTAGATGATTATTACTTACAGATGTTTCTGTACGAGCATTACAAGTTAAGAAGTCCTCCTTTTTAAGAGTTGACTAGTTGAGTTTTTCTGTGTTAACACTTATACCATTGATAGTTAGTGCCGGGAGATATTCAACATTTATCGACATAGAAAAGGGTAGAGGATCAGTTGTTGCTGCTCCATAAAGAATGCCCATACATCCTAATGAAGCATCAGCTGTACTAATACAACGGTCCACTCATGACGTTGTGTGCCAGGCCGCACTGATGTATGTATTGCTGTCTGTAGGCAGAAGCAATTCGCTTGAAAGTATCAAATGATTATCTTTACACAACTGAGCCATGTGATTGTTCAATAATGAGCAGCTGTCTGAGATATCTGCATTCATATCCCCAATTTCATATATATACTGGAGGAATTATTATCTTGAATATATGAAGTGATGAAGGCGAGCCTATTTAGATATTCATCCTCATGGCGATGACACTCAAAGGGTGTATAGACATTTAGGATAATGAATTCCTTAACAGCGTGCGTAAACTGTGTTGCAGTTTTGACTATTCCCATGCCAAGGTCAGTTGTTGACTCCCCAGCCTCATGAAAGTCATCAGTGAGAGAGTTTCGTCTCTCCAAGCCTTGCTTTGCTAAGAATGTCTCTTGTATACAGAATATGTCACAATCATCCAAAAGGTTGTCAACCACCATCAGTTTCAAATCCAGAATTTGTAAAAGATCTGGTGCTTGTTGAGTCTGCCTCCAAGTGGAGTTGTTTTCCTTCTCCACACACACACACACACACACACACTCATTTGTCCGTCTGATTGAAGTTGCCACAGTATATTGGCTGCCAGTTTGGTTCACTCGACTGTTGTTGGCCCTCAGGAAGGAGACAGTTCTCAGAACAAGGCGGCATAATAAAGTTTATCGAGAAGACGAAAGTTGCCGCCGGCCGCGATGCGACAGACACGTCGCTTTTCTTCTTTCTTTTTTCATCAAATGCGTGGAACACTAATGAGTGATGACGCTGCAAAGGAACCCAAATCCCTGCGGTGGGAAACATGGCAGACGCGTCAGATCTCATGTCCTCTCGGTGTTGGGCGATCTGGGTTTTCACTGCGCATGTTGAAAAAAGATGCACAAGTCATGACAGCAAAGCACCCTGAAAAGAGACTTTAAGGAGTTGAAAACACGATTTTTTTTTCAAATGTATTTGTTCACAACTAATGACACGATGAAGAACAGTGGAATAGTTCATGGCCTGTAAAGAACTGTTTCTCTCACGGTTTCCTTCACATTATCGGGCTCAACGCTGCCTTCCATTGTTCCGGTAATTAAAGGATCTTAGAGGCGCAATGAAAAGGTCCTTCTATGCTGGAGAGACGAGTCTTTGATTGCAGCCATGAAGAAGTCTTTATTTCTTTATGTTGGTTGCGTTTCTCGAGGGCAGAAAACCAGACGCTTCATTGCGCGTCTGGAAAGAAACAAAAGTGCAGTGATAGGACAGAACAGAGACTGCATGTGTATTAAATGGCTCGCTCTTTTGTGAGACATTAACGGTCTATGCTCGATTTTAGAATACAGACTTGGTAATTTCTGGAGATGAAAAGTGGCTCCCTGAAAGCCTCTTTCAGCGAGACCTGCGTTAATGACGACTAAAATTGAGTGAAAGGCAAATTATTATGGCGCTGCAGCTTCTTAAATAAATGGAAGTGATGACATGTTAAGCGAAGGAAAAAGAGATCTGGTCTGAAAGGTGCCTGAGTAGCGATGTCAGTCAGAGTCTGCAGATCTGAGTCATGCTCCCAGTTGTTGAGCGGTCATTGGGGGTGAATCTACAACACAATGGTTGGGTTGGCTTGGTCAGAGCTCCAAAGCTTCAAACTATTGATGCTCTATGCACCCTGTATCTTATCAAATGCATTTTAACAAATGTATCTTATCAAATGCATTTTAACAAATGTATCTTATCAAATGTATCTTATCAAATGCATTTTAACAAATGTATCTTAACAAATGTATCTTATCAAATGTATCTTAACAAATGTATCTTATCAAATGCATTTTAACAAATGTATCTTAACAAATGTATCTTAACAAATGTATCTTATCAAATGTATCTTAACAAATGCATCTTAACAAATGTATCTTATCAAATGCATTTTAACAAATGTATCTTATCAAATGCATCTTAACAAATTTATTGTATCAAATGTATCGTATCAAATGTATCTTAATAAACATATATATATATATATACAGGACTGTCTCAGAAAATTAGAATATTGTGATGAAGTTCTTTATTTTCTGTAATGCAATTAAAAAAACAAAACTGTCATGCATTCTGGATTCATTACAAATCAACTGAAATATTGCAAGCCTTTTATTCTTTTAATATTGCTGATTATGGCTTACAGCTTAAGAAAACTCAAATATCCTATCTCTAAATATTAGAATATCATGAAAAAGTATACTAGTAGGGTATTAAACAAATCACTTGAATTGTCTAATTAACTCGAAACACCTGCAAGGGTTTCCTGAGCCTTGACAAACACTCAGCTGTTATAAATCTTTTTTTTACTTGGTCTGAGGAAATATTAAAATTTTATGAGGTAGGATTTTAGAGTTTTCTTAAGCTGTAAGTCATAATCAGCAATATTAAAAGAATAAAAGGCTTGCAATATTTCAGTTGATTTGTAATGAATCCAGAATGCATGACATTTTTGTTTTTTTAATTGCATTACAGAAAATAAAGAACTTTATCACAATATTCTAATTTTCTGAGACAGTCCTGTATATATATATATATATATATATTGTTCAATGGAAACTTCCAAGAAAGGTGATAGAAAGGTGCGACACTGGGTTTTTCAAGGGAGTTCAACATCACCGTTTACTTTCTTAATGCCAGTTGGATGTTCTGTACATAATTCCGGCCAAAGGCTGGAAAGGTTCATCGACCGCCACGGAGAGAAAACAAAGCCTGGGCATTGCCCGATGTGTCGGACAGGAAGCAGATGACAGAGACTTCCCGGCATCCTTTCTTGTCTCCTTGGGAAAACTTTCAGGTGAAAACATAATCACAGACTTGTTGTTGCCTCCGTCAACACAAATACCCCCATCAGATACACGTTCTCGTTCTTCTTCTTCCAAATAACAACATCATTATCGCAGTTGTTTCAGCATCAACCCCAGAGCTTCCTTTTAATGTCCACCCTCGAAACAATATCGTATTTAGAGGCTCTGGCTTCAAACAAAGTTTCCAGTTCCACTTTCTTTCTGATTTGTGAGAAGTCGCCATGCTTTTCAGTGGGTTTTTATATAATCTCTCGGTGGTTGCAAAGCTCTTCAGTTTTCTTTCCCAGATCTTGTATCGGTGGGGCATTAATCTTATTTTGTTCAGGTATTGTATACACACACCTACACCCCCCACCCCCATACACACACACACACACACACACACACACACACAGACAGTCAAAATGAAGTTGGATTAGTCTTCTTCTTTATTGCCCATCTCCTGACAGACCAACCGCCATAAAATGCACCTGTTTAGATGACACACACACATTGCATACTCTACCAGCTGAGATGTTCTCCTCTATATTTAGATGTAGTGGACATCTTTGTGTATATCTGTGTGTCTCTTGAACTTAAATGTAGTGTACATGGCGGTACGTGACAGTGGGGGTATACCTCTGCGCTGCATTGATCCATTCTCTATATTTTCATCCATTTCCATTTGTCGGAGCAGTAGTTTCAATTTGTGCTCCTTAACTATCAGAGCCCAAGACTGTTCTTTGTGTGTGTGTGTAATTTTAGCCGCTTAATTAGGGTGCAGATCAACTCCTGGGTTGCCATGTGAACGCATTTTTAATGACCTGACGGTTCCACCGCCCAGAGCATCCTCTCCAGCACCCTGGAACCCTGTGTTGAATGGAGTCCAGAGAGTCTGGATCCTGCGTACCCACTTATTTCAACCCCTGTTATTTACTCCCCCCCCCCCCCACACACACACACACACCTAACCAATATGAGCTCTCACACACACCAGAGGTTCCAGTTTCATTTCTAAGTGGTTTGTTCATATACCATTTGTAGTCTGATTTATGGGAAGAATATGGTAGAAATGTTGTTGTTTTTGTTGCAGTATTTTGAGAGTGATACAAATAGATATCCAAGATGTCCCCTTCTGTAAATACCTTGATTTCTAATATATTTAAAGGACAAAATAATAATATATTATTATATTTGATAAGAAGAAGAAAAAAATCACGTTAAAAAAAATACTAACCCCAAACATGTGTCTTGCTGTTAATCGACTATAGAAGTTTCAAAGTGACATTGATTGTATTTTATTTTGAAGTTTCTCCCCTGAATTAAGATTCTTTTTGCGTAGAAGTCCGGATGGAGAGCGAAATCCAGGAGCACTTGAATGACATTCTCTGGCTAGAACACGGGCCCCGAAGCTACCGGGCCCGCTCTCCACAACACCCCCGCTCCTCTTTTTAAATTGGACCGTCCCGAGTCCGCTGACGACCCCGCTGGGACATTTGCGTCTGCAGGTCTTACTCAACAAATTGTATTACACACTATAGCTGCACAACAAGTGACAGGTTGGGGCCCCTAACACACACACACATACACACACACACACTCACACACACTTCTTCATATTCCACAGCCTTTGATTCGTTCTATCTTCTTCTCCCATGTGTGACTGTTTCTCCCCAGAAGCTTATGGAAGAAAAAAGAGAGAGCGAGAGAGCTATACTCTTTATCCCTGACGCTGGCTTATCGTGTATGCATTGAAAAAAGCCCGAGGTGTGATAGGGGCAATACAATCTTTTTTTTTTTAAAGGCCACAGAAAAAAGAGTAGAAGCAGTTTTATTAAGCTGTCAGAAAATGAACCGTTGACTTGAACGCGCCTGGAAAAGAGATTTGGGGGGAAATTTTCTCTTCATTATAGAAGATATTCTAAAAAGAGGTGCATGACGTTTGCAGTGTGGAGTATTTCAAAAGAAATGAAATATACTGATCGTCAATATATGAGAATCTATTGGACATTGGAGAATCCGATTGGGAGGAAGTGGACGAGCAAAGATGCAAACACCGAGGGAGGGAGTGAGCGTGATTATTATTACTTAACGTCATAATTCAAAAGGTGCTGCCATAGCTCTGCTAAGATGTTCTGCTCCTTTCCCCTTCGCTGAGCTTGAACAGGAAACACTTCTTGTTATGTCACAGAACATCCTCGTTATGGCACAAAATCAACATATCTTGTTTCAAGCTGGAACATATTCTCATAATGACGCACCGTCTTCTCTTCTCAATAAAACAAGGAACTTTTCTTGTTATGACATTTTACGATTATTTTGTTAAGATATCTCCATGTATAAAAATATATATTTATAACTAGTCAAAGCCCAAAGAGGAGACTGCCGAGTCTAATATCTGCTTGCATCATTATATTTCGTTATGTGCCATTATCAACATGAATAATATCATGTATATTGTCACAATCTGAAAATTCTCCTGTGAAAAGAAATAAATATCAACTGTATCAATACTATGAGAAAGTGTGTATGTGTGTGTGTGTGTGTGTGCTTGTGCTTGAGGCCATTTTTCCTGAAAAAAAATAATTCATAATCAAAATTAATTAATACAAATTGCATATGGCGAGGTGACATCGTTAAACTGGTGACATAATTAAACTGTTGACATTGTGGGTTTTTGTGCTTAATTCATTGATATATGCAAATAATTTATGATATGATTTATTTTTGAGATTGAAAGATTGAGACCGTAAACCCATGTTTACAAGGGAGGGAATACTTCAACAGAGAAGTAGAGTCATTTACATATACTTCTACACAACCAGAGGTGTCGCCCCCTGGTGGTCAGGAGAGAGAATGCAGCTTTAACGCATGACACACCTGGTCCCAGCTGTGGGTGACCAGTGGCCCTCCAGGTGAGACCTTTGCTCCCTTGGTGATGTGAAAACAGAGCCTGGGAGGACTCACTCTTCCCAATTAGGAGTGAGGGCCATTATTCCGAGCGGGAGGCTTAATTTAGGTTCCCCTCTCGGCGTGTCAGCACATAAGGGGCCGTCTTGTGTTGGTGAAATCTTCTCACCGGTTTCACTCCCACGCTGCTCGCTGTATTTAAACCTTCACACCCCGGGGGGGGGGCTCTGGCTCCCCCAAATACTAACTCTCAGACTTTCTGGAGATCAAGTACTGAGCAAGCACAGCCCCTAGGTTCACACACACACACACACACACCCTCACACACACACACACACAGACTTCTGACTGAACCACATGTTCTTCATTAAATCGAACTTCTCGCTGGCCGGCTCGGGGCTGTTCACTTACCTCCTAAGCCCCCCACCCGCTTCTCCTCTTTTAATGGAGTGGGGGGGGGGATCAACTGGCACTGGGGATGCAGCTTGTTCCGACAAATTGAAGACGGTAAAAAGGAAGAAGAAGGGAGTGTGTGCTCTTGTTCTTTTTTCTTCGTAAAGACCAATTTGCCGTTTCACAGCTTGAAAGTGGTTTTTTTTTTTAAGGGAGGACATCTCAATTCTGTCAAAGGGTTGTTGTGAGGGTCCAGACTTTGTTGTGGTCTTATTAAAGGGGTACAGTTCACCCAATGGCCACCTGAATACATCTGACCAGGTATGAAGTGTGTGTGTGTGTGTGTGTGTGTGTGTGTGTGTGTGTGTGTGTGTGTGTGTGTGTGTGTGTGTGTGTGTGTGTGTGTGTGTGTGTGTGTGTGTGTGGGAGATGAAGCACACGTCCCTTACGGATGCTAATGCGAAGCTAGTTCGAGGCTACGGGACGCACCGGTCAATGACGGTCCCCACTAGGATAGGTAAGTAAAACCGTGTGTGTGTGTGTGTAAAAGGTATAGTGTTTCAGCCTCTTTCAGGCAGGAGGTGACCGTTAAATGGAAAGCTGCTGGGTTTTAGTTATTTACTTTACTGACCTTTTTTGTTACCCGGAAGTCTCCGCTGGGACTCGGGGGGGGGGGGGGGTTTAGCGGCTAGCGGGCGGCAGGTCAAATTAAAGTGTTGTTTTTACTCTGGCTTCTTGGTTTAAATCCCTCTCTGCTGTACTAACCCCCCAAAAAACAGAAACCTTTGAGCCAGGCTCAGACTCGTGAGAAAAGAAGTGTCATCGCCTCCCGTTGATAACGATCACGGGACGGGATTAGCATTAATGATGTCAGCTGTTCTGATCATGTGGTCAGATGCTGCAGGTGATCGAGATGAAGATAACGTTTCTTCTTCTCCTTGAACCTCAGGTGAGTTCAAGGATCCTCGGAAAAGCTGAATTTCTTTTAGAATATGCTCAGAGGTAAATATCAAAACATTGTTAGGACTACACCTCATAACTAAACCTTATTTCATCCTAAATATGTTAATACCCACATACGATATTGGCTGATATTATCAATATCAACCCTGTGAATACTCTCGTCAATAATATATTTGACAGTTTTGTTTCTTACTTGAACAAATACATTTAAATAAAAAATAGTAAATGGCCTATTTTTACAACCGCAGCCTTTTTGTTTCATCTGATCCGACGGTGTTTTCCTCGTTTGTCGCCAGATTCCCGAATTCAGCCACGCCGCCATTGAAGCACTTTGAAGAATCCTAATTCACAGTCCACAATCCCCCCCACACACACACACACCTTCTGTCACCGGCGCTGACAGGAGGGGGGAGGGGGGATGTCAGGCTGAGAAAGTAGCCGTCGCACCGATTTGCCGGTCGGGGAATCAAGCCTCACCGCTGCTGTTTTTTTTTTTTTTTAGAGAGCAGATTCGGTGGCCGGCTCCCGGCGGCGGGGAAATAAGCTCCCCGAGTGCAATGAGGCACGGGAAGTTTGAGCGGAACTTGATCGGTCTCGCTGTACTGACACGGAGAGCCGGAGGGCAGCGACGGTGTGAAAGCGGTGAAAGAAAGAAGAGAGAAAAGCGTCTTCGGAAAAAAAGGACTCACTGCGGATACTTCGGTGACATCGCTGTGTTGTGGATGCTGTGTTCAAAAGGATGGGACTGGGATTATCGAGATTGTTTTGAATTGCCAGATAATGAAGTCGTTTTCGCAATTCTTTACGATTTTCACTGCCACAAATTCTACAATTGAAGGCCCCAAAAAAAAAACGACCCCATTGTAACCCAGTGGTGTCACAGCTGGACCGGGCCTCCAGGAACCGCGCCAGCCTTTAGAGACCCCGCCCCGTGGTGTCATCACATGGTGCTTTGCAACCGTATCATTACATTGAGAAAGAGACGTCTGTCATTTTGGTTGAGGCAATGCTTCCCAGTATGAATACTTCAAACGTCCTAATTTGATCAATTTTGTAAAAGTTGTAAAAAAAAGCCTTTCTAGCTAACGATAATTTATACGACACAAAAATGAGTGAACCTAACGTTAGGTTTGAGTTATCTTGTGAACGTTTATTTTGAAAATACTGCACGCATGTAACACAACTGACATTGACACTTGTTGCATGCAGTGACTCATACTGGTCTGGTCTGGTTTGGTCTGGTTTGGTCTGTCCTGTCCTGGTCTGGTCTGCTTTGTGTATATATTTTGTTTCCTCGGAATATTTAGTTTTTTAGCATTAGTATTTCGTATTGAGCATTGTTATTGTGTTTTATTTTTTATCTTTTATTTGTATTAATGCTCTAATGTGCACCCGCTGCTGTGATCCTGAAATGTCCCCACTGTGGGACTAATAAAGGAATATCTCATCTTATCTTATCTTCTCAGCCCTCTCAATACACTCTGGCTTTGGTCACGACGTGGTCCCGGTTCAGGCGGCTCTCATTTCATCCCTCAAACGTCTCGTGACACATCACCGCCTCACAGGCCGATGCAATGATGGAGCTGCAATGAGAGATGACCGTCGTGGAAGTCTGAGAGCAGGAAGTCCTCCTGCCGCCTCTCATCCAAGCTGCATCGTCGGCTGAAGCCAGAGGGAGAAGGAACCACACAGGAAGATGAGTTCATTTATGTTTTTATTTTTAACATAATGAATCTCATTTCCTTGAAAAACATTGCTCAAAGGGAATCCATCCGTCCTTCCACTTATTAGAATTCATTGAGTTTCACAATATATTGCACAATCAGCTGCGTCTTTGAAGTCTAATATCAAAGTAGTTTTTAATATGCTCCAGAAAAAAACTGAATGATTAGATGTCAAGAGTTACAAGGGAGATTTTTAATTTTTTTTGTATTTGTAAAATACATTTTTAAATTGATCGTAACTGGGTTGAAAGAAGGATGAGCAACGCAAACTTTATTAAGGATTAATCTGCTAAATTGTCTCAATCGTGATGCATTAAGACAGAAAACATGCACTGCACGTTATCTTTTTTTTATTTTATAGTGGTTTGCTGCTATAATAACGCGCCGACTGTATAACGCAACACCTTTTAGGACGTCACGCATCGTCCCTGTTGCTGCCAGACCGGATCTACTTTCCTTTGGATGGAGGGATATGTGTTCCCGTCAACTCTGCACACCGCCTTCGGGGAGCGCAGACGCACATTTGAATACAACTGCTGCATGTGAGTGATTAAAATAACTCACCGGGAAAAGAAAAACCTTGAAGTGCAACTTGACTCACGTAATGAAGAACCCCCCCTCGACCCTCCCAAAAACGGCTTCAATCAAGAAGCACCTGCTTAAAATTCGTGCCAGTGGTGCACACGGCACCGAACCGCTCCGAGGTTTCGCTCCATGCTTTAGTGGAGTGATGGGTGAGACTTTTAACTCGATGCTGTGGCAGCGCCTCACCCCTGCAGCGCCTCACATGCACATCGATGTGTTCTTAATGACTGACGGAGTATTTTTAGACTCTTCCCAGAAGAGGAGCGTGCAGACGGGGAGCGAAACCGGTGAAAAAGTGAACTTTTAGGAGCTCTAATCCTTCGCCTGGTTTGATAGCTGCATCTTAAACGGCTTGAACCTTCTTTTTGCCAAAAATAAGAGGAATCTTTGCCAAATATGCTCCAAAAAGCCCTCCAGAAATGTACTCAAACCTCTCGCATCACGATGTCCTCAACTCAAGAACACACACTTTAACTTTAATTCAAGTTTGAGCCAGAACTTTGAATACCTTTGACCTCGTCCTCAACATGACGATGTCGCATTTAATTAAAATGTCGACGAAGTAAGACTAATTATTCCGCATTGTCAGCATTCTGGAGGATAAAATTAAATTCCTGCTCTGGATCTGGAGGGTTGAGGGCGGGAACTCAAAACCCAAGGGGCGAATAACCGATTCAACCCGCACGAGTGAGAAGAAAAGAATCGAAGTGTCACTTCTCAAAGCAGCCGGGCAAAAGCTTGATAAAGAAGTGGCTACTTGCACATCTGTAAACGAGGTAACATGCAGATGTTTAACGAATTAAAAAATGCATCTTTGTATACAAAATGAACCTCGTTTAATATTTACAATCAACAGCAGGTACAGAAGGTATGAGGTCTTCAAGTATGAGGTCTTCAGGTATAAGGTCTTCAGGTATGAGGTCTTCAGGTATGAGGTCTTCAGGTATGAGGTCTTCAGGTATGAGGTCTTCAGGTATAAGGTCTTCAGGTATGAGGTCTTCAGGTATAAGGTCTTCAGGTATAAGGTCTTCAGGTATGAGGTCTTCAGGTATAAGGTCTTCAGGTATGAGGTCTTCAGGTATGAGGTCTTCAGGTATAAGGTCTTCAGGTATAAGGTCTTCAAGTATGAGGTCTTCAGGTATGAGGTCTTCAGGTATAAGGTCTTCAGGTATGAGGTCTTCAGGTATAAGGTCTTCAGGTATAAGGTCTTCAGGTATAAGGTCTTCAGGTATGAGGTCTTCAGGTATAAGGTCTTCAAGTATAAGGTCTTCAGGTATAAGGTCTTCAGGTATGAGGTCTTCAGGTATAAGGTCTTCAGGTATAAGGTCTTCAGGTATGAGGTCTTCAGTTATAAGGTCTTCAGGTATGAGGTCTTCAGTTATAAGGTCTTCAGGTATGAGGTCTTCAGGTATGAGGTCTTCAAGTATGAAGTCTTCAGGTATGAGGTCTTCAGGTATAAGGTATTCAGGTATGAGGTCTTCAGGTATAAGGTCTTCAAGTATAAGGTCTTCAGGTATAAGGTCTTCAGGTATGAGGTCTTCAGGTATAAGGTCTTCAAGTATAAGGTCTTCAGGTATAAGGTCTTCAGGTATGAGGTCTTCAGTTATAAGGTCTTCAGGTATGAGGTCTTCAGTTATGAGGTCTTCAGGTATGAGGTCTTCAGGTATGAGGTCTTCAAGTATGAAGTCTTCAGGTATGAGGTCTTCAGGTATAAGGTCTTCAGGTATGAGGTCTTCAAGTATGAAGTCTTCAGGTATGAGGTCTTCAGGTATGAGGTCTTCAGGTATGAGGTCTTCAGGTATGAGGTCTTCAGGTATAAGGTCTTCAAGTATGAGGTCTTCAGGTATGAGGTCTTCAGGTATAAGGTCTTCAGGTATAAGGTCTTCAGGTATGAGGTCTTCAGTTATAAGGTCTTCAGGTATGAGGTCTTCAGTTATAAGGTCTTCAGGTATGAGGTCTTCAGGTATACGTTATTTATGTGTGAGGTCTTCTGTGAGGATTTGCAGTGCTCTCTCCTTCTGTTCCCCTTTGTTTTGTGTTTGTTATTGTCTATCTGTCTTCCGGGCTGGGCGTGGCTGACCCACTTTTGATTCCCACCAACTCTCCTCCTCAGCTGCTGCTCATCCTCCTGATTACTACTCACCTCCACCTGCATATATACCCGGTTCCTTCATCCAGTATTTACCAGTTCGTCGTTTCACCACGCTGGTAAATCGACTCGGTAAAACGTAGTTAGCAGTACCTTGTACTCTCAGTATCTCTGTCCAGTAACCCCTGCCTGCTCCTCTGCCTGCCACGTCCAGCCACCATTCTTCCGTCTGGGTTCCTCCGTGCTTCCACGCACACCTGCCCCAGCCTACCAGCTCACGCCAGCTCTGGAACCCGGCATCGGACCTCCGCTCCTCCTCTCCTCCGTGCTTCCACGCACACCTGTCTTAGCCTGCTAGCTCTAGTCAGCTCTGGATCCCGGCTTCAGTCCTCCACTTCCACCTCGGAGGAGACTCGCTGCTGGTCCGGGACTTTGTGGATTATCAGTTCCCCTGTCGTCAGTGTAACCGGTTTTTGGAGGAATAAACCTGTTTCCCTTCATAAGTTCTGTCTCCTCGCTATAGTGTTCAGTATTGTGGGTTCACTCCTGGAGCTCTCGGAGAGCGTAACAGTACGAACTGGTCAATATGAACTCCTCTGACACTGGATCGGATCCCGCCGCTGTCCAGCACGCCCTGTCTCATCAGGGAGGTCTTCTGGGCCAACATGAGCAGATGATCCGAGCCTTAGTTGATTGCAATCAGTCCATGGCACAACACATCTCGAACCTTGCTGCTCAAGTCACAACCCTGACGTCTTCTGTTGCATTTCCTGCCCCCTCCACTCCATGCCGGGATTTCCCCATTGCCGACCCTGAGCCTTTCCATGGAGAGGTGGAGAGATGCAGAGGATTTATTTTTCAATGCAGCAAGGTATTTCGCCAGCGCCCCTTGTCCTTTGCTTCTGATGTGACAAGAATTAACTATGTGTTGAGTTTGCTTCGTGGCAAGGCATTAACTTGGGCTGAAGCATTGAGTTCCGCTGTGGACTATGACTCTCTTTCCTTTGGAGATTTTTCTGAACATTTGTCCGATGTTTTTGATCACCCCGACTACTCTGGCTCAGCTGCAAATCGTCTGCTAAATGTGCAACAAGGGACTCGTACAGTGGCCGACTACTCTATCGAGTTTCGCACACTGGCGGCAGAGGCCCGCTGGGACGAAGCGGCGCTAAAGGCAGTGTTTGTTAAGGGGTTGAGGGATCAACTGAAGGATGAGCTGGCTGCACGAGACGAGCCGGCCGACCTTCAATCATTAATCACCTTGGTATCTCGTCTCGACAGCCGTCTGCGAGAGCGCCGTGCGGAGCGAACGCAGCGGTCTTCATTTACTTTGCCAAGCCAGTCAAACTACTCACCCAAGTTTGCCCCCTCTGAATCCAGACCGGCGGGCGTTACCTTGCCACCTCGCGTGCCCACCGTTGCTAAGGAGGAAGCGATGCAGTTGGGACGTGCCGGACTATCCCCGGAGGAACGTCTTCGACGTATAAAGTCTGGAGAGTGCCTGTACTGTGGCAAATTGGGGCATATCCTGGCGGGTTGTCCGGTCCGCCCAAACGCAAGAGCTCGTCAGTGAATTTGGGGGTCCTGACGAGTCCACATCCTACTACTATTGTAGCCCCAACCTTGCGCCGTTTTCTCATCCCTGCCAGACTTGGTTCTAACTCTCAGTCTTTGCCCCTCTCAGCCCTCATTGACTCTGGAGCAGAGGACAGTTTTGTGGACCTGGAACTAGCCAAACAACTGGGTCTCCACTTGGAGACATTACCGGACCCTATGACTGCTTATGCCTTAAATGGTCAAAGGATTTCTAAGGTAATACAGCAAACACAACCCGTAACCCTGATTATTTCTGGTAATCACAGAGAATTAATTCAATTAAAGGTTATTTCTGCCCCAGCTACCCCGTTGGTTCTTGGTTACCCTTGGCTTCGCACCCACAATCCACATATCGATTGGGCTGGAGGTAGAATCATTGAATGGAATCAGTTGTGTCACCTTAACTGTTTGCAGTCTGCGGTGCCTCCTGTCTCTGATCTCCCATGGTCTGCTCCTTGTGTCTCAGCTGTCATAGATGTATCCGGCGTTCCTGAGGTCTACCACAACCTGAGTGGGGTCTTCAGCAAGGAGAAGGCTCTCTCTCTCCCTCCTCATCGTCCTTATGATTGTCCCATCGATCTTCTTCCTGGGTCTCCTTTACCTACCAGCAGGCTCTATAACCTGTCCCGCCTGAGAGACAGGCTATGGAGAGATATATAAGTGACTCCTGGCTTCAGGTATCATTCGTCCTTCCTCCTCCCTCTGGGTGCTGGGTTTTCTTCGTGGGCAAGAAAGACAAATCACTCCGGCCCTGTATTGACTTTCGTGGGTTAAATAACATCACAGTTAAAAACAAGTACCCACTTCCCCTGATAAACTCCGCTTTTGAGCCTCTTCAAGGTGCCACCATCTTCTCAAAACTCGACCTCAGAAATGCTTACCACCTGGTTCATATCCGCCAAGGAGATGAGTGGAAGACTGCCTTTAACACCCCACTTGGTCACTTTGAATATCTAGTCATGCCTTTTGGACTCACTAACGCCCCAGCTGTTTTTCAGGCCCTAGTTAATGATGTCTTGTAGATTTTCTCAGTTTGTTTTTGTGTACCTTGACGACATTTTGATCTTTTCCAAGAGCCTGGAGGAACATCAGAACCACGCCAGCCAGGTTCTTCAGAGGCTGCTTGAGAACAAACTGTACGTCAAATCTGAGAAGTGTGAGTTTCACCAGGAACGGATAGGCTTCCTGGGATACATCATCAAGCAAGGCAGGTTGGAGGCAGATCCTGGAAAGATTAGAGCTGTTACTGAGTGGCCAGTCCCCACTACTCGGAGAGAGTTGCAGAGGTTTCTGGGTTTCGCAAACTTCTATCGCCGGTTCATTAAGAACTATAGCAAGGTTGCAGCTCCACTCTCCAGTCTCACTTCAACCAAAGTCAAGTTCTCCTGGACCACTGATGCTAACGATGCTTTTCTGAGACTAAAATCACTGTTCACTTTGGCCCCCATTCTCATCCAGCCAGACTCAAGCAAGCAGTTTGTGGTTGAGGTAGATGCATCAGACATCGGGGTTGGCGCTGTTCTGTCCCAGACAGCAGGGCCAAACAATAAACTTCATCCTTGTGCTTTCTTCTCACGCCGTCTTTCCCCAGCTGAGAGAAACTATGATGTGGGCGACCGGGAGCTGCTGGCGGTGAAGATGGCGTTGGAGGAGTGGCGACACTGGCTCGAGGGCAGCGAACTGCCATTCCTAGTTTGGACGGACCACAAGAACCTCGAATACATCCAGTCAGCTAAACGGCTAAACTCCCGACAAGCCAGATGGGCTCTCTTCTTTGGTCGTTTCAACTTCTCTCTAACCTATCGCCCTGGTTCCAAAAATACCAAGCCTGATGCCCTGTCCAGGGCGTTCACTTCTGTGGGACCAGTTACCTCTTTGGACTCTATTCTCCCTCAGAGTTGTGTTGTGGGTGCCTCACTTGGGAGATCAGTAACTCGATCCGAGAGGCGCTTTTGGAGCAACCTGACCCTGGTAGCGGTCCGCCTAATCGTCAGTTTGTCCCCAACTCTGTCCGTTCCCAAGTTCTTCAGTGGGTCCACAGCTCCGTTTCGCCAATCACCCAGGTGCCAACCGCACACTCTCCCTTCTCCGGAGACATTTTTGGTGGCCAACAATGGACAAGGACACTAAGGAGTACGTTGCTGCCTATACTACATGTGCCAGGAACAAGGCCTCTCATCAGAGACCTGCAGGATTGCTTCAGCCCCTTCCAATCCCTAGTCGACCCTGGTCACACATAGCACTGGACTTTGTCACCGCCTACCGCCTCACAAGGAAACAATACTGTTCTAACCATTATTGACCGTTTCTCCAAATGTGCCCATTTTGTAGCTCTGCCGAAGTTCCCCTCAGCCCTGGAGACCTCCCAACTTCTCACCCAGCATGTTTTCCGCCTGCATGGAATCCCGGCTGACATCGTCTCCGACCGTGACCCTCAGTTCATCTCTCAGGTCTGGAAGAATTTCTGTCATGCACTTGGTGCGTCTGTCAGTTTAACCTCTGGTTATCATCCCCAGTCAAATGGTCAAACTGAAAGGGCCAATCAAGACCTGGAATCTACTCTCCGCTGTGTTGCCAATCGCAATCAATCTACCTGGAGCTCTCTGCTACCCTGGGTTGAGTATTCCTTCAATTCACTCACGTCCTCCGCTACTGGTCTCTCACCTTTCGAAGCCTCCTTGGGGTACCAACCTCCCCTGTTTCCTGAGGAGGAGAGTGAACTGGCAGTTCCGTCCGTCCAGCAACACATTCGACGGTGCCGTAAGATTTGGAGGGACACCCGCTCTGAACTCCTCCGGACGTCTGCCAGAAATCAACGGTCAGCCAACCTTCACAGACATGGCGGATCCCCTTACACCCCTGGACAATCAGTTTGGTTGTCTTCCAGAAACATCTCCCTCCTCACCGAGTCTAAAAAGCTGTCTCCTCGGTTTCTTGGCCCCTTCCTCATTGAGCGAATCATTAACCCCTCTGCTGTTCGCTTGAAGCTCCCCAGAACCATGAAGATTCATCCCACGTTTCATGTGTCCCAGATCAAGCCAGTCCACACCAGTGACCTGTGCCCTCCGACCGTTCCCCTCCTCCCCCCCGGGTCATTGATGATCATCCTGCCTACACCGTGCGTCGGCTCATGGATGTCAGGCGCCGGGGCAGGGGCTGTCAATACCTGGTTGATTGGGAGGGTTACAACCTGGAGGAACGTTGCTGGGTGCCTCGGTCACGCATCTTGGACCCGGTCATGTTGAGGGAGTTCCACAGGGCAAACCCTGACAAGACTGGTGGTCGCCAGGAGGCTCCCATTGAAGGGGGGGTACTGTGAGGATTTGCAGTGCTCTCTCCTTCTGTTCCCCTTTGTTTTGTGTTTGTTATTGTCTATCTGTCTTCCGGGCTGGGCGTGGCTGACCCACTTTGATTCCCACCAACTCTCCTCCTCAGCTGCTGCTCATCCTCCTGATTACTACTCACCTCCACCTGCATATATACCCGGTTCCTTCATCCAGTAGTTACCAGTTCGACGTTGCACCACGCTGGTAAATCGACTCGGTAAAACGTAGTTAGCAGTACCTTGTACTCTCAGTATCTCTGTCCAGTACCCCCCTGCCTGCTCCTCTGCCTGCCACGTCCAGCCACCATTCTTCCGTCTGGGTTCCTCCGTGCTTCCACGCACACCTGCCCCAGCCTACCAGCTCACGTCAGCTCTGGAACCCCGGCATCGGACCTCCGCTCCTCCTCTCCTCCGTGCTTCCACGCACACCTGTCTTAGCCTGCTAGCTCTAGTCAGCTCTGGATCCCCGGCTTCAGTCCTCCACTTCCACCTCGGAGGAGACTCGCTGCTGGTCCGGGACTTTGTGGATTATCAGTTCCCCTGTCGTCAGTGTAACCGGTTTTTGGAGGAATAAACCTGTTTCCCTTCATAAGTTCTGTCTCCTCGCTATAGTGTTCAGTATTGTGGGTTCACTCCTGGAGCTCTCGGAGAGCGTAACATCTTCAGGTATAAGGTCTTCAGGTATGAGGTCTTCAGGTATGAGGTCTTCAGGTATAAGGTCTTCAGGTATACGGTCTTCAGGTATAAGGTCTTCAAGTATGAGGTCTTCAGGTATGAGGTCTTCAGCTATAAGGTCTTCAGTATGAAGTCTTCATGTGTGAGGTCTTCAGGTATGAGGTAATCAGTTATAAGGTATTTAGGTATAAGGTATTCATGTAGGAGGTATTTGGGTATGAGGTCTTCTGGTCTGAGGTCTTCATGTATGAGGTCTTCGAGTATGAGGTCTTCGGGTATGAGGTCTTCAGGTATGAGGTCTTCATGTATGAGGTCTTCGGGTATGAGGTCTTCAGGTATGAGGTCTTCAGGTATGAGGTATTTAGGTATAAGGTATTCATGTATGAGGTCTTCAGGTATCAGGTCTTTGGGTATGAGGTCTTCAGGCATGAGGTATTCAGTTATAAGGTATTTAGGTATAAGGTATTCATGTATGAGGTCTTCGGGTATGAGGTCTTCAGGTATGAGGTATTCAGTTATAAGGTATTTAGGTATAAGGTATTCATGTATGAGGTCTTCAGGTATCAGGTCTTCAGTTATGAGGTCTTCAGGGGATTGGTGGTAACTGGAGCACATCCATAAGCACTGTCACATCCCAAAATATAGCTTTCTCTTTCTCACAATTTAAAATCCTCGCCTCAAGTTTGGAGGACACAGAAGCTCGTAGCCTGAGACGTCCGTGAATCGAATAGTTTCGGTGTTGCCTTCGCCCACCGGAGGTTGCATCACATTCTTTTAATCCAGACTGATTCCGACACTTCTGAACTTGTCTGATTGTGCCCTTTTAAGTAATTGTGTGCGGCCTCGAGAGGGCCAAACTATCCAGTGACCTACACGAGAAAAGGCACAAACAAATAAAGGAAAGTCGGCGGTGGAATGAAGACAAATTTGTGTTGCGGCTCAATGTTTCTCCTGGTTTCCTTTCCCATTAATCCTCGTGCTACCGTCTGAAGTTCGACCCGCTGGTTTAAAATACACAAGGAGAAGGACTCGTTCATGGCCACGTCGAACCAGCTGTTTGACCATTCCTTTGCATTGTTGACCCCCGAGATGACCTGTTGTTCCTCTCGTGTGTGCAGACCGTGACCCGCTAGCGGAGCCCATCTTTAGTCTTGTTTCGTGGACTCTACATGGAGGGAAAGGCTGCGCATTTCTGTCAGCGCCGCTACCGCTCCTAATTGTCTTCATGTCTCTTAACACCGGATCAGCGCGGCTTAGTTCAGGGTCGTGGTTCGCAGAAATTACACCGCTACCCCAAGCAAAATCTCTAATTTTAAGCCCAAAATATATGTATTACATACCACACTGAGTACAGCGGGTCTGCGTTGACGCTGTGTGTGGAAATGTCAGGATACTTTAAACCGTGACGGAGACCTCAGGCTTCCTGCGGTACCCCGGCCTTGGACCCACATGCCGCTGAGCTCCTTCCCTCCTACGGGCGACTCCACTGGCGGCGCAGATTGCTTTTCTTCTGGTTTTTGTTGTTGTCTGCCTTATTGATTTGAGTTTCCTTGACATCGTTGTGCAAAGGTAAGATAAGGTGAGGAAGTTTATTGTCATTGTAAAGAAAATACAGCAGCAACAGCACAAAAAAACATGTATACAAACAATAAGACAGGGCATTTCTTATTTAAAACAAGACATTTAAAAATAAATATAAATAAATAATAAATAAATAAAATTAATTAACATAAATAAAAATACATTTAAAATAAAATTTACAAAAATAATAATAATATATATATGTTTTAAATTAATTTCATTTCATTAATAAAACATTAATAGCTTAAAGGTGAACAAGTGTCATGTAAAAGAGTATTTTACTGTCTGGTGCTAGCTGGGTGTGGGGGTGATGGAGGAAATCGCTCTGGGGACAAAGCTGTTGCTCAGCCTGTTTGTCGGGTTTTAATAGTCCTGAATCTTGAATCAAAGAGATAATTTCTCTGAGCAGCCATTGCCGGGTTTCTTGCACTCCAGTGACTCTGAGATCGATGCAACCTCCCGTCAGTTACCAGTGGCAACGGATGAAAGACTTCCAAGTCCAAATGTTCTCCAACTCGGACATGCAGCAAGAGCTCATAGCTGGATGAAAGTGGCCTCACGTGTCACTCTCTACCCTTCAGGCAGCTGTCAGCCTTAAAAAGGTTGGTGACCCTTCCACCAAACATTTAACCGAAAACCTTTTAAAAAATCTCTCGGTTGACAAAATACATTTACTTCTCGACATTAGGCCGCAGCCGGAATAATAAAGAAACATAACGCCGCTGTGTTGTTTAGATTTTATATTCAGAAGGATGCATTATTGCGAGTTATTGATCTAAATGGCTTTTGTGAACCAACTATCCAGGGAAGGTAACATAATAAATAAAAAACCTCTTAGAGCAATATAGAAATGGTTTTTTTTTAAAGCTGAAATGTAGCCCAAAAGCTTGAATCTTTAACACACAGAGAGTGATGTTACGGCCCGTATCCTTTCCCTTTCAGGGAGACAAATCATCGATTACCTAATAGTCTCGAGCTATTGTAGCCAAGTAAATACTTTTAATGCAGTCTTGTTTTCATTTTCTAAAATTGTGCCAAATGCTAAAAAAAAAAATAACAATAAGAAAGAGAAATGGTTCCAAAAAGACAAAATAAATAGTCATTTTATAAGAAGGAAATACTTTATTGTGCCACAGACTTTAAAGTGCAGGGAAAGACTTCTGAAATAAAAGGTGACCCCGACATCGTCTATTTTCTCGCTCATGCAATTCAATTGACCACCCCCCTCCCCCCCTCCCTCCCCGCAAAACAAGCTCACCTACTTTCCTCCATACATTGCTGCACTCATCCCGCCAACTGTATCATCCCATTTCCTCCCATAAACAGCACACAGCCCCTCCAGTGCCTCAGCAGCTTCCACATTGCAGCCTGTGGGTGGGAAAGGTCACCGCTTCCATGTAGCATAAACACACCACACCTTTAATGCATTTCACAGTTTCAGCCGCTCCAGTAAATCAGTGACGGTTGTTGCCAAAGGGATGTTTTTGCCGCGTTGGAGACAATGGTATTCATAGAATAATGTCGAACCAAAACAAAGTATTCATCACGCAAATAGACCAAATATGACCTTGAGTTGTGGCGGTTTAATGTGTTTTGTTACCAAAGGCAACCACTTATTCTCGAGGAAAAACCATCATAATTCAATCCGGTGACATGTGAGAGCATTTAGCTCGCTTTTTTATTTCAGGTTTAGAACAAACAAAAAAAGCAACGGCATTGTGGGTTTTTTTTACTGCTCGGTACACGCGAAGGTATCAGAATACGAAGCTTTGTTGTCTCTTCAGCGGAGACCCCCGCAGCAGAGTCGCCACATCCCATAACCAGAGGCCCAGTACACGCCTGGTAACTTTAGCACTTTCAGCACCTTTAAAACATTTTACACCTTTAGCATCTTTAGCACTTTCAGCACCTTTAACACCTTTAGCATCTTTAGCACTTTCAGCACCTTTAGCATCTTTAGCACTTTCAGCACCTTTAAAACATTGAGCATCTTTAGCACTTTCAGCACCTTTAAAACCTTTAACACCTTTAGCATCTTTAGCACTTTCAGCACCTTTAAAACATTGAGCATCTTTAGCATCTTTAGCACTTTCAGCACCTTTAGCATCTTTAGCACTTTCAGCACCTTTAAAACATTGAGCATCTTTAGCACTTTCAGCACCTTTAAAACATTTAACACCGTTAGCATCTTTAGCACTTTCAGCACCTTTAACACCTTTAGCATCTTTAGCACTTTCAGCACCTTTAGCACTTTCAGCACCTTTAAAACATTGAGCATCTTTAGCACTTTCAGCACATTTAACACCTTTAGCATCTTTAGCACCTTTAGTATATTTTAGCATCTTTAGCACCTTCAGCATCTTTAGCATTATCAGCATATTTTGCATTATCAGCATATTTTGCACCTTCAGTATCTTTATCACCTTCAGCATCTTTAGCATCTTTAGCACTTTTAGAACCTTCGGTACCTTCAGCACCTTTAATCCAAAAAACTCAAACTTGGGTCACATCATTATCGGCAATCTAATTGTTCTTCGACTCGGCTTTCGGATCCTTTTCAAAAAGGATTCTGATTCTAAAAAACACAAACATGACAGACCCACCATGACAAACAACCCTTTGAGGATTGTCGTTTTCTTTGTTATCCTCCCGTTCCGAAATGTACATGGCTTCCCCCGTTCGTTACCTAGGTTACGCAATGTCCCGGGGGACGGGGGGTTCTCCAGCAGGTTCTCTCTGCACCTCTGAGTCAGCCGAGGATGATACAGAGCCGTTTGTTCAATACAAAAAACAAAGATTAAAACTCGTGTCGAGCTTTAGTTTTCCCGCACTGCTTAATTAAATATGAGCCCACGGTCTCACATCCCCTTTGAAGACGGTAATGTTTGAGGAGGGCCGGTTGAGGGATGGGAAGATGTGATTCACTCCCACATCTGGGAGCTGAGAGTCGACCGGGGGTGGGCGGTATGGGTTGAAGTGAGATTTCACCGAAAGGGGCCAGAACAATTAAATGCGCGGGTCGCTGAAGTTCGGGCCCGACGTCGATCGGCCGTTACACAACTTTCCCGATGACTGATTTACCGTTTTCAGCAGTTAGTGTCGGGAAATTAATAACATTTTCCGAGTCACGGGGAAGAAGTTGTTGCTCCCATGGCGTTTTTTTATTCCCCTTTGGTGGTTTATGTTCTCTTTTTCTGTCTCAGTAGTCTCATTTCTTGTAATTACTCATTAAACTCTTATCAGAGAGGAAGTTAACTCAGTGTTTGTTGTTGTCCATTGAAAAAGCTCCTGACATATGAAGACAGCTGATGACCACTTCCTGTGTGAATGGACGAAGCAGGATGTGGCAGTTGAGACCATCAAGAGCTCCACGTGGAGGAAGTGTCAGGATGTAGTGGTCAGAGAGAGATTGGACCCAAATGAGACAAACAGAGTTTAAATACACAGGGAAGCTGCATGTGATTGGACACTGGGGAACGAGACACAGGTGGACACAATGAGGGCGGGGCTAGCAATCACACAGGAGGAAACAATCAGGACAATCACAGAGACAGGAAATGCAGGGAAACAGATGACACGAGAGACAGGGATTTCAAAATAAGATGCAAAACAAGACACAAAAACTCCGGTTCATGACGGGAACAATAAGACTTAAGCTTTCAACCCGTTGGTTTTGCTGCTTTCATGTAATTTGTAAACATCGATTATACACCGGACTTGCAAGAAGAGGAGAACGAAGCATAAAAAACGTTGTTACTGCCGAAGGGCATCGTCGTGGGTTACAAACAGACTTTCAGAACGATGTATTTTAAAATCAATACGCTGAGGAAAGTCGTGTGATCGGAATCAAAAATACAACATCTGAGTGAACGTGAGAGGATAAACTCGGCCATATTTTCCTGGGGGTTTTCTTTTCCGCCCACCTGTCTGATGGTAGTAATAACAACATCGTAGAGTATGATTTCTTTACCATGTTAGTTTGACCTTACAACTTCTCCCATGCCACCACTGGGCATCCCACTGGAGCGCAGTAATTGGGTTTTTGACTCTAATTCTCACACAGGAAGAACAACAGGGGCTTGTTCTGGAAGGATTTCTGTCAGACTTTTCTTGAATTATGCACCCAAAATGTGTTTCTGAATACATTAAAACGCAGCAAATAGGCCACTGAATCGTACCTTGTTTTAAATTCAAAAAGCTCTCGTATCGTGCGTTCACAAGTTTTGGAGAGTTTGTAGAAAAAGAAAAAAAAAAGTGAGCTGACTGCTCCCAGCTGGTTCTTATTGGGTTTCTATTCAGACCATATGGTGGCACGCCAGGCTGGTTTCATCCTGCCTTTGCAGCTACACACAAATAATGCACTTTAAATCATCAATTATTATTAATTAATTAATATATTATGTCATCCGCTCCATTTTGTTCAATATTAGCGGCACTACGCACTTGGGAGATATGGTATATAAACAACATCTATATATTTTTTAGGAAAAGCCGCAATATTTAAAAAACATATTTCACTATTTTCTTATTTTCTTTAAAATAATAGTACAAATTAGTTGGAAACTAATCTGAAAAAAGAGGGAATAGAGCGCATGTATGACGTCTTAGAGTGCTTTTATTTAGAAAATCCACATCAGATTATTCACACAATTGAAATAGCATTTTTTATTCCTGAAAGATGGCGGGGGGGGGGGGGGGGGGATTCTTTTTATCATTCATTAAATTTATTCTGTAATATCGAATCTTTTTTTATCTATTTACTTTTTAATTAAATGATTTAATCAATGTTGACAGAGTGACTTTTTTCTTACGAGCTCTTACAGTCATGGAGACATCAAATGAATCCATGATTTCCGTAATTGTCATTGGTTCCATTTCATGATACATTTTTCACAGAAATGATGCTTTCTGATTCTGTCAATGACGCTCAGCGGATTGTTGGAACTCAGACCTTGAATTTAATGTTGAGCAATCATACACAAATGCATAAATCCTATTAGGGACACAAACAGCATGTCCTCCACCCGCACATCAACATCTCTCCATAAAGAGAAGTGTTTGGAGTAACAGTCTCGTCGTCTGTCGCTGTCTGATCATCACCGCCCCTCTTGCTCTCTGCAGCTTCTGTACTTAAGCTGAAAGTTCACACGTTCTTTGAGAGGTGTTACAGATATTTTTGTGCAACATGGGAAATCAGGAGCCCAAGGAAATTAAGCACAAAGCTTAATGAACCCTGATATGAGATGTTCTCCCTGCAGCCCGGTTTCCTGCAAGGGACCGCCCCATACAACGAGACCGCATTGACAATAATGTTCTGAAGGACAAAGGTAGCGGCATTCTCTCGACTGACCACCATGGGGTGACTCCTCTGGCTGTATATAAGTCTACACTTCATGTATTAAAGCTATTATGGGTCAGTGGGTAGCAGGTCTGTCTTGCAATCAGGGGGTTGGAGGTTCAATCCCCGCCCTAGTCGATGTGTCCTTGAGCAAGACACTTAACCCTGAACTGCTCCCTGTAGCTGCCTGCATGAATGTAACAGGATTGTAAGTCGCTTTGGCTAAAAGCATCAGCTAAATGACATGCAATGTAATGTATTCTCTCTTCTGACCACCAGGGGGTGACTCTTCTGGTTGTATAGAAGTCTACTCATGTGTTAAAGCTGCATTATATCTAATGACCACCAGGGGGTGACTCCTCTGGTTGTATAGAAGTCTACTCATGTGTTAAAGCTGCATTATATCTAATGACCACCAGGGGGTGACTCCTCCGGTTGTATAGAAGTCTATAAACACACTTTGCTTTTTGCACACTGTCTATATTTAATATTTTTGTATTTGATTTGATTTGTCATTGGTGTTGTGTGTTGTGTATGCATGTGTGTTGTATATGTACATATATATTTTTTTTGTTTTGTATTTTACTTTTATTTTACTTTGTATACTTCTATATCTTTCATCCCTGTTTCTTATATTTTGTGTTTAGTTTTTTTATTCTTGTGTGTTTGGTTTATTGGTGCTGCTACTGTCACGACAAATTTCCCCTTGGGGATTAATAAAGTATATATCTATCTATCTATACATTACATTACATTACATGTCATTTAGCAGACGCTTTTATCCAAAGCGACTTACAATAAGTGCATTTCAACCTAGAGTACAAACTAAGAACAACAAGAATACAGGAAGTAACATTTCCTCAACATAGTCGAACTACAAAAGTACCATAAGTAAGTGCTATCTAAGTGCCACTGAAGTGCTAATCTGTGTTTTAATCCAGATATAGTCGGAAAAGGTGTGTTTTCAGTCTCCGACGGAAGATGTAGAGACTTTCTGCTGTCCTGATGTCAGTGGGGAGCTCGTTCCACCACTGAGGAGCCAGGACAGCAAACAGTCTGGATTGATCGAGGATTAGCTCGAGGTGCAGGAGGCACAAGTCGATTGGCTGTTGCCGAGCGGAGCGGTGTGACCATATCCCGGATGTAGACGGGCCCGATCCGCCAGAGCACGGTACGCCAGGACCAGTGTTTTGAAGCGGATGCGAGCAGCCACCGGTAACCAGTGGAGAGAGCGGAGGAGCGGAGTGGTGTGGGTGAATTTCGGGAGGCTGAAGACCAGTCGAGCTGCTGCATTCTGGATGAGCTGCAGGGGTCGGATGGCCTTAGCAGGTAGACCAGCCAGGAGGGAGTTGCAGTAGTCGAGGCGTGAAATGACCAGAGCCTGGATCAGAACCTGCGCCGCCTTCTGAGTAAGAAGAGGACGTATTCTCCTGATGTTATACAAGATTGTAAACATGAATTAATGTCTGAATCTCTAGTTGCAAGTCTTCTTCAATATAGCATGATGTTAATTTATTACATTATTAAATGATGGTTCATGGGGGGGGCTACCTTCTGACTGACAGGTCTCCACCAGGTGTCGTTCGGTCTGGGAGTCGCCGTGCTGTCGTCTGTGGTTGAAGAACAACAAGATGGCGGCCAGGTCCTCTGTGCAGTGCGTGCTTATGAAACATGTCTTTCACTCTGTCATCGTAGTTCTGATGTTCTTCTGGGCACCGAAAGACCAAACCTCTGTTCACCTGTGAGCCAACGCAGATCGATGGCGAGCAGGTGGCCGCCGGCTCGTTGGACATCTGCAGCTCCGCAGAAGGAGCTGGAAGCGGAGACGGATTCTCATTTCTCCACACAGAAGCCGGGGAAAGGTCAGTCGGAAGCCCGTAATGGAATTCACCGCGTGCCACTTCCTCGCCTCACATATTCTACGCGACCGGAGAGCCGATCAGGAGCTCTGAGGGTCCGTGGTCACGCGCGTGTTTAACGTTCGACCGTTTATTGAACACGCGGGCTTGAATGAGGCCTCTGAAGGCATTCCGGCCCTCCTGGATGACACGCTACTCCGTCTTTGAACACGGAAATCATATCGCGGAAATCATATCGCGGTCCCTCGCCGGGTCACGCGCCGCTGTCCGTTCAGAGAGGTCGGGTGTTCCTCTGCTGCCGGGTAAGAAAATAAAAAATAAATTTTTTTTAAAAGAGCTCCGCAGAGGTGAAAACGATCGTACGTGATTCTCTTTCCAAGGCCAGCGAGTCGTTATCTTGTCTCAGCCGCTCTTCAGGGCGCACACACACACACACACACACACACACACACACATACACACACACACACACATACACACACACACACACACACACACACACATATATAGACGTGCACTGTGCACATAACTCACACGCACACACAGACAAATATCTAGATGTGCATAGAACTCACACACACACACAAGTAACTCAGCAAGATGTGTTTCCCTCCCAGAGTAACCTGTCCTGCACTCTAATGTCCACGGTGACCTCTATACTTGACCCCCGATGACATAATGCATTCCCTGAACGGTCATCTAACTCTGTGTGTGAGTGTGTGTGTGTGTGTGTGTGTGTGTCCATCCGTCCGTCTATATCCCGCTTGAGGACCCAAGGAAGCGCAGTGTTGAGCTCGGGCTCATTTAAATATGTATAATGTTGTGTAAACACTGTTTAGTACAAAAAGGGGACCCCTGTTCAATGTTACGCCTTGCATGCTGGGTACAGTTCGTTCTACGTACATAAAAATAACCGATGAGGAAAGAGAGACCGGAGAGATGCATGTTTGTAACTTTTTTTCTGAACAAGTTGTTTTCTTTGCTTCACAACAGCATTCATACATCATTCTTTTGGACAGTTGGTGGCTTCTCGCCCCATTTGGCTTCTTTTTTTGCGACGTGCTGATGTGTTTCTATAGATCGCCTCGTGTAATAATAGGAACAACGACACAATTATGGAAGTGACATCTAACTTTTTATGAAACTATTCCCAGTTTCATAAAAAATACTCCCACTCTACCACACTGGACTTCACAAAAGTAGAAGTACAAGAACACACACACACACACACACACAGACAGACACACAACAACTCTGGATATGACCCTCTCTGACCCCTCCGTCATCCCACCTCTTTACCACATCCACAAACTCCCAGCTGTGCACACACACACACACACACACACACACACACACACACACACACCGGCTCATTAGCTGACCCAGAGCTTGGCTTCTTGCCCCGCTGGGTCTCTGTGGGGCAAAGGTTAAACGGTGAAACGACTGGTGGAGGTCTGGTCAGTGTGTGGGGTGCTGAGACCGACCCGGAGCGACCCGGTCCACCCCCCCCCCCCCCCAATCCCCGCGAAAAAAGCGGTTTGGACTTATCTTCCGCTCCAGGCAAAAGCTCCGGAGGGAAACCGTGAAAACAAAGATGTCGCCGTCTCGGAAAAGGCCACCATTTTGACATCCGTGCTGCCGTCTCACTTTTGTCAACTGCAGCGCGACAGATTCACATTTCAAATGCCAGCAGGCACAGAGAAGTCAAGGGGGAGGTGTGTCTGTGTGTGTGTGTGTGTGTGTGGGGGGGGGGGGGGGGTGATATTGAGGGAGGGCTGATTTGATCAAGCGGCAGGCGGCTACAGTTAGCCCCCCCCCCCCCATCCCTCTTCCCCCCGGAGCGAGGGGGAATATAAGTGACAGAGTGCAATCACTGTCCCTTATCTGCCAATGAGGAGAACGGGCAGGGAGGAGATTGAGTGACCGGGCCGGCTGCGGCGTGTCAGCTTTATTGAATTATGACTCGCCAGGAAGTGCCGTGTTATGAGACGCCGCGCCGGGGGCCTCCGCACGATATTACGGGGGGTGGGCGGGGTGTGGATTCAACGTGAGGCGGCGGGGGCGGACAGGCGGACTGAAATGAAACCTGTCTGTATGTAAAGTCCATGATGTCTTTCACGGAAGGGGGAGTGGGGGGGGGGGGGGGTAATGGGATTTGAAAGGATATTGGACCGGCTGAGATGAAAAGATTTAAAATGTACGTATGTCAGGCGGCTCTACCGGCGTCCCCGAGACTCTCCGCAGAATGAGAAATACTATTTGTGGAAAAGCATGTTTTGCGTTTGACCGACGGAGGGGAGGGGGGGGGGGGGGGCAATAAGACGCTACATCAGTCGTACCAAAAAACAAGACCAGCACGACAACTCCCAGACCAAACTACACCGCGGGAGAGACCTGTCAATCAGAAGGTAGCCCCGCCCTAAAGCCTACTTTATGGTCCATTTGACTCTAAAACGACCATCATTTACTAAATGAACATCACGCTGTCGTGCTAAACATTCCCAACATGGCCGCTCCAGAGCGCAGGATATTTATGCTTCACTCTCCATCTCTATAGACGGTATGTGGAATGTTCTATTGGACGCGTGTCTAGCATTGACTTCTTTTAGCTGTGGTTTGGTCTCCACCATCTTCTGTGGAGCGTAATATCTCAATGCCGGTCTTGTATGCAGGTTGGTGAGAGCTGTGAGACTCAACCGTATTGTTAGTTGACATGTTTAGTTTACAGTTTAAATATGAGCAGCTGGAAGGGAAGACAAAATGTTTACGTCAGCCTCCTAGTTCCTAACACTTGGCAGGAAGAACTGTCGGGGGGGGGGGCGAAAAACACATTTTCTAAATTGCCTGCAAAGGCACCATTAACTACAGCTCAATGTAAGAAAAACGAGAAACAACACTATATTAAAACGGAAACTGTGTACAGAGTTGAATCTCAAGTCTTCATAACCAAATTGCGAGACCTTCGAGTCTCTGAGTCCTTGACATTTTTTAATATTTAATATATATTCGACGTATCTCGGCGACTTCCCTCGGAAAAAACCAACCCCACTGTACATTACCTGCACGGACTGGCAGACAGATGCCGGTGAACACAGTGAAGCATTTAGCTGCTAACGAGCCAGATCTTCCCCTCGGGAGTCGGTGCAGAGCAGCACACAGATAAAGGGGTCAGGCGGAGTCACCTCGCCGAGTCGAATGGTAATGCCGTGCTGTGTTTGCTGGGTGTGTAAATAACAACAACTGCTTTCCAACACCTCCTGTAACAGGACCAGACCTCTTAAATGTGCTCAGAATAACTTTGGAGGTACGATATCCGAGAATGGGGGGGGGGGCGTTTCGGTTGCCTCTCAACATGGTTGACGGATGAAGAATGAAGAAGGGAATAATTCTTCAAGAAATCAAAACAAAAACAAGACTCTCAAGTGTCACGCATTGAGGGTGACAGTCACGCACTCCCGCCACACATCGTATTTCTCACGCTGAAAAAACTCTCGGCTATTTAATGTTTTAATGTGCCGCAGCGCGCAAACATGAGCCGCGCTGCCCTCACCGTGGAGGAATCAAGCGCTCCCCTGGAGGTCTGCTGCGAGGAGCCACTTATCAGCCAATCAAAAAAAAGAAATGGGCTACACAATAGCCAATCAGAAAAAAAACGTATCTGTTGTATCTGGGTAAGATTTAATCCAGCAACCAATGAAAATAGAGCATCCTGGAATTGCGCGCGACTGATATCCGAAAGTTTCGTTCGGTGGGGGGGGGATGATGGAAATGTCACTCTCGCCCGTCTTCAAAACTTGAGAGCCCTGCAAAAACAATATAAGTATGTGCTATTCAAGTGACACCGAAGTGCTAATCTATAGTGCTAACTACAAACTAACAGCGCTAACTATGTGCTAACTATGTGCTGACTACGTGATAACTACTTGCTAACAACGCTTACTATGCGCTAACTAAGTTCTTACTACGTTTTAATTATGTGCTAACTACATGCTAACTGCGTGCTAACTACGTCCCATAGCATGATCTGTAGTAGTAGTTTTTTTAAAAGCGTAATTAATCACGCTTCGGACCTAATAAAGGATTATCTCACCTTATTTTAAAGGACGTACAAAACACCAGAGGGTTTCGTAGAGTGCCGACGTTTGAACATTTCAGTTGGTCCGGTCCGATGGCCAGCATGTGGGGCCAGTCCTGTAGAAACAAGGTGATCGTGCTTCGTAGTCGTAACAATACCACATGTTCCCCATTTTCAGACGTGACCTGAATGCATCATCAGCGCTTAGTGAGGCAAAAGGAGGTTAAAAGCTGCACAGATTTGCAGAGTAGCATTTTTTTTTATATCAGTGGTTTTGGCTCAACGCTTTCACATCACACTGAGTCACTCGATTGTATTTTAATATTACAAAAATGGGCTCAATGCAGCGTGACGTGCTGCACGTACTGCTGCGCTCGTTTTTGTTTCATGCATTTTTTGCAGAAGAAATTTGTTTCAATTAAATCAACAGTTACATATTCAGCTGTTCAGTGTTACGCCTGTGTCTCTCCTCCCCTCCTTCCTCTTCCCTTTTCCTTTCCTTCTCACGAGGTAACGTTCGATTGTCAAACGGCACATTGGCGCCCGCTCTGCAGCTCGCCGTTATGCCCGGGGAGGTTATTACACGAGGGCGATAGTTACACCTGGGTCTCCGGCTGCGGGCCATGATTTGACGGTGGAGATACAGGAGAGAGAGGACTGGACGAGGGAGGCATTCTCTCTCTGCCCACCGTCTGTACGCCGTGTGAAAACATAGATATCCGCAGTCTGTTGTGATAAACACACGCCCCAACTTACTTCCCACAGCGAGGCAGCTGCTGGAACGCGATCTTTCTTCCCACAACTTACAGTACGACCAGCGTGAATAATTACAAACATGCAAAATAGATCTGTGTTGGCTTTATGAGCGCTCCTCTCCGTTCCCACCCAATCCCATTTCGTGTGTATTCTCCAACGTCGACGGGTCTTGCTTGTTCGAAATCATCTTTAAAAGTCAGTTAAAGAACAGCAAATGGGTTAAATTCTGCCTCCTCGCTTTATTGCATCTGCAGACAGCTGGCGACATTGTTTATGTGATCTGGAAATCGGAGTCATGCGGCAGATCTCTGACGTATTTTACTGCCTCTTCACTGCCGACGGTGGCGTTATTGTGATTTATGAAGGTCGAAGGTCGCGGTGGTAAAGCTCCCGTGTTTTCTCGGAGCGCCGATGTGCGTATGGGCAGTGTCGCTGTGTGAAGTGAATCATAATTTTGCATCGTGTAGTATTCACAAAATATGTTTTCTTGTACTTTTTATATAGTCCAAGGATGTTATTCCCCTTTGAAGACAACCGCACACCTTTGATTTCCTCTTTTATCTCCCAGCCAACTACGTCTTATTAAAACCACCACGGTGCTCTAAAATGGATATTTCATCAAAGCTAATATATATATAATTTCCATGAGATTAAACCCCATCTTTTGATACCTTTTTAAGTTTATATTTACCTCCTGTAATTATTAGCTGTCCTTGTTCAGCCTGTTTTTTTATTTACCAGATGAGAGAGTGATATCGATCTTCTAGTCTAACTCTCAGCAAGGGAAATATAACTGCAGAAATATGAACTATTGATGGTGGGCGGTTGGTTCCCTTTGGTTTGAAGCGCCACAGAAGTCGGTAGTAAAAAGAGTCGTCTGCGGCTTCAGTGTTTTCTTGACGTGTACAACTTTGAATTGAAACACTTCATATGGTTAATAAGTAAAATAAATAAGCACGGTTCCAAAGCTAATTCACAGATGTGCCTAAAACTGTCCTTTTTTAAGGGGAGCTGAAACATTTGCTATAAGAAGGCCATAAGTGTTGGGTTCAGTGAGATGTACAGCGGCTCATAGCGGTCTGTGCTGTTTTATGGGTCTATGCACCGGCCAATAAGTGTTTCTGTGGAGAAACACTGTTCTGTTCGGCAAATATAATTACTTCCTACTGGGTGGTACCACGGTGAGAGTAGTGGGCGGAACATGCCGCTGCCCGGGCTTTTGTTTGTCAAAGCTTTTTAGGACCCGACGGGCAGAAATTAGGTATCTGACCAAGAGGTGACCTCTGGGTCTGAAGTGTCTTAATATTTTCTTTCTATTGTCCACCAGGGGGTGACTCCTCTGGTTGTATAGAAGTCTATGCTTCATTTGTTAAAGCTGCATTCTCTCTACTGACCAATAGGGGGTGACCTCTCTGGTTGTATAGAAGTCCATGATTCATATGTTAAAGCTGCATTCTCTCTACTGACCAATAGGGGGCGACTCCTCTGGGTGTATAGAAGTATATACTTCATGTGTTAAAGCTGCATTCTCTATCCTGACCACCAGGGGGCGACTCCTCTGGGTGTATATAAGTCTATGATTCATGTGTTCACGCTGCATTCTCTCGACTGACCACCAGGGGTCGACTCCTCTGGTTGTATAGAAGTCCAGGATTCATGTGTTGATGCTGCATTCTCTCCAGTCCTCTATGTTATGTGGTGTTTCGTTGATCTGAGCTCCAGTGAAGAGATAATATTCGTGTTCAAATAAAGGTCAGATATTAAATATCCCTTTCACCAGCAAAAAAGGGAGAGAGGGAGACTTTAAAAAAGCAAAATGAAATAGGATGATAAAATGTAAAGGTTTATCACTGTCGTCTCCGCTGGTTTAATAAACGTTCAAAAGTTAAGTACAACAGCTCCATAAAGTTTGCTATTTATTAGTGTCTAGCTGTGTTTCGATTTTTATCATAATGTGTAATAAATAGGTATAGAAGCCCATTTGTATCAGTAAAAGCAACAAAAACAAGATTAAAATGATCTGTTATTATAACAAAATTATGAAATTATTATGAGATACAAAGTCATAAGAATGAGATACAAAGTCATGATAATGAGATACAAAGTCATAATTATGAGATACAAAGTCATGATAATGAGATACAAAGTCATAATTATGAGATACAAAGTCATGATAATGAGATACAGAGTGGATTTGGCTCTCGACGAAGGCGGTCGCAATTTTCTCCCCCTCTCCTCCCCATGACCTTCCCTTCCCTGCTTGGCTTCTCTCGTCATGTCTTGTCTGTCTCTATACTTGAGAGACTCTCTACGCATCGCTCTTCGAACTAAAAACCATGGACGTAATCAACTGGTCCTTAAACGCAATTGACACCATCTTCTCGACGAGAAGCTCGGGTTCGGGGGAACCTGCCTGTCCTGCTGGGACGAATGTTGCTGGATACACGATGGACGCGTGGGGGAAGTGGCGGGTCTTGTGCCTAGCACCACTCTCCGTGGAGGACGTAGAAGACATCTACCTATTCGGAACTTTGATTACAGGATTTCTGCTGTTTGGATTTGGCGCTGCCCTGGCTTATCGGAAAATTAAGGAAACGGTGACAGCCGTTAAAAGCCCCCTAAGGCTGCCCGACATGATTGACGTTGGGCAGAGTTGTTGGCACTCAGACTTTGGCATTAAACCGTCAGAATGACAACATCGTGGAGAAGCTGACGGCTCTGCAAATGAAATTGGATCGATTTGAAATCCTATTGGCAAACGGGAGGAAATTGGAGGAATAGTGGGTGCGCACAATTGAATTGCAGCTACTGGAAGACCAAACAATCCCAATCTTATCTGCTGCTCCTCTACCAGGACGGGCCTTGGCCTTGGCCAAGGCCGTGACTGGAACAACAACTCCCCCGAAGATCACTGAAGCGAGACTCTCTCATTCCCTTCCCCCTATCCACAGACACCTGTGGTTGTTTTCTCCCCAGGACCCTTCAAGGCCATCTCCATGGCAACGACCATCTTGTGGACTGAGAACTTTGTCTGTTGTGGACTGGGGGAGGACGATACACCGGCCACTCACACACGAACTTCAACAAACTGAAATGCACTCACTACCCCTCCCCCATCCCACGCCGCCTGCTTTGCCCCCAGGGTGACAGGACGGGTCTGCGTCCGCGCCGTGACGGCGAAGGACCGGCTGGCTGCTTGTCGGTGCTGGTTACCTTCTGCCCCAATGACGGGCTATCGCCCAGTCTTTGGATTACCTCCTCCCCTTCCTTCTCGTTGCAAGTCATGTCTAAGATGTATGTGCTTATGTGCAATGTTGTTTTTGTTTCTCCTGCTCCCACACTGTACCCCTCTAGGGGCATAGTCGGGGTGGCTTTCTTTTCTCGCCTCTCTTCCCTCATGTTATGCTGTCATCTTTCATCCACCCTTTTTCCTAGATGGCGCCATGATCGGCGCCGGTGTCTTGATGGTGCGCTGATTATGAGATACAAAGTCATGATAATGAGATACAAAGTCATAATTATGAGATACAAAGTCATGATAATGAGATACAAAGTCATGATAATGAGATACAAAGTCATAATTATGAGATACAAAGTCATGATAATGAGATACAAAGTCATAATTATGAGATACAAAGTCATGATAATGAGATACAAAGTCATAATTATGAGATACAAAGTCATGATAATGAGATACAAAGTCATAATTATGAGATACAAAGTCATGATAATGAGATACAAAGTCATAATTATGAGATACAAAGTCATGATAATGAGATACAAAGTCATAATTATGAGATACAAAGTCATGATAATGAGATACAAAGTCATGATAATGAGATACAAAGTCATAATTATGAGATACAAAGTCATGATAATGAGATACAAAGTCATGATAATGAGATACAAAGTCATAATTATGAGATACAAAGTCATGATAATGAGATACAAAGTCATAATTATGAGATACAAAGTCATGATAATGAGATACAAAGTCAAAGTTTCCATACCCATACATACATTTAAAGGGATACCAGCCGCCATCTTGGAAGGTGGCTCTGGAAGTTCATATCTACATATCTCTATTCTTAATGTTTAAAAGAGACTGAAAGGATGTTTTGACGTCAGAGAAGTGGATTATGCATCAATGGAGGTTTCCATGGAGGTTTATGGGCTTCAACGTGACCCCCAATCTGCAGACGTGTATTTATGACTGAAAAACATACGGGCCAGATAATTGATTCCTGGAAGCGCCGGAAAAACCTGTAGGCACTTATATATATATATATATATATATATATATATATACACATATATATTTAAAGCCTATAGCTGCCCAAAGGCTGTCACAACATGATTATGTAATATGATGCCAGTCAAAACATCCGTCACATCGACCCCGACGACTGAGAGCGCTTTGAGGAACCCTCTCAGGGGAAGAAAAAGTACATTTAGATTTAGTTCATGAGAGCCATGTTTACGTATATATATATATATATATATATATATATATATATATATATATATCTGCGGCAGAAGTGACGTCGTGTTTTCTTCATTATTGACACGAACAGAGTGTTTGTTTGTGAGACGGAGGACAAGACCGAGCGCCTCGTGGAGAACCTCGTCTGCAGCAAGCACACATCGCTGCACTTTGGATTTGCTTGACATGTGATCTGTGAACACAACACGCACAGGAAGAAGAAGCAAAAAGAAAACAGGATGTCGTTCCTCATCCGTGTGCGCGCGTGTGTGTGTGCGTGTGTGTGTGTGTGTGTGTCGCTGGTCTCAGAGCCTGTCTGCCCCAATAAAGGTAGTACAACAAGTATATAGCTACATATCAAAATACATGCAATATATTTCATCCACAGCATCACACTGATGCCACTTCTCTTCCTGCAGCGACTCTTTTATTTATTTATTTATTGATGTTATTGTGTCGCTTGTTTCCCCCACAACAGCCTGGAGAAGCCGTCTGCGTCGATGCGTCAGGGTGCCCGTCAGCCCGAGGTGGAGGGAAGCGGGTGGAGGAAGGGTGGTCACATGACATGCCTCATTAATTGGTGTCACTTCACCGGTTGAGGATGGGGAGGGGGGGGGGGAGGATGTGTCATCCCCCCCCACACACACACACACCCCAACTCCTCTCCTGACAGCCTAATTAGGCTGCAAGGACGCCTGAGTGTTGGAGTGTGCGTGCGTGTACGTGTGTGTGCGTGTGTATGTGTGTGTGTGTGTGTGTGTGTGTGTGTGTGTGTGTAAACAGGTATGTGGAGGGCATGAAGGACGGAGGGCTTTACAAGGGGGAGGATGAAAAAACGAGTTTATGGGTCATCAACACCTTCTCTGCTGCTAATCAGCACCATGTTCTCTCCCCCCCCCTCCCCCCCTCCATTCCCCCCAGACCGTCCCCCAAAAAAACATTCAAGATGGTGGCGAACTCCAGATTTATTATGATGATAATTATAATAACGATGAATTCCCATTCGAGGATCAGCCGTTGATCGCGGCCATCGCAAAGTTGCTAAAGTGCAAACGTACTTTTGTTCCTCTGCCTTCATCTATGTATTTTGTTTCTTTAAATAAAAATAAAAAGGTCACACATACATGCACACATGTACACATGCACACGCACTCACACTTTTTTAAAATAAATACTCTGACTTTATGATGTTTAGTCCACTGTTTTGTCGTCCTCTAGGTGTTATGTCTTTTGTCTTATAATAAATACAAATTAAAAATACAAAAATACAAAATACAAATAAATAAAAACAATCCCAACTCGCGACTATGTGCGTTATGTACAAATTGATTGGAAAACTGTGTTTTTTTCAATATATTTTTATAAATGCCGATTATGATAAATATAATAACGCTAAATTCCCATTCGAGGCTCAGCCGTTGATCCGCGGCCATCGCAACGTTGCTATAGTATAACAAATGTTTTGCTCCTTTCATTTAGAAACTATTGGACCGGGAAAGAAGAAAAGAAAAGGCTCCTGACGCTCCTTTATTTCTCTAAAAGCAAAGAAAAAAAGTAGAAAACATCCATATCTTTTGCAAAGTGCTGCTTCGAATGTGATTTATTTTCCATTACATCATTTTTTTGTATTTTTTAAAACAAAAAGTCATAAAAACACGCTTCTAAGAGAGCCCAGAAGCTCGTGACTCTGCAGCTGAGACTGTTGATGATGCGCTCGCTGTGTTTGTGCTCTAATTCCTCATAATTGCTTTTATTGTTTTCTCTCCGCCTCTGGGAAGATCTAATCTCCCGGAGGGATTAATCCGGAATTCACCTCAATTTCAATCAATAAATCAATTACCCCCTAGTTTCCCTCTGAAGGTTAATACAGCGTCTAAACAAAAAAGTCACTCGTTCGGGGCTGATGGCTCAACGGAGCCGACGTGTTTTCCGGGCTCAGATATTATCGTGACATTCTCTCCACATTATTATCTTGACATTCTGCATCGCGTCCCCGCCGACGGATGGGAACCTCCGGCTAACCTTTCTGTGGGAAAGCCGAGATACGGAGGGCTGTCGGGATTAGGCTTTTAATAACAACGGCGATATGTGATAACACAATAATATAAATAATAAACAATACAGCCGGTCATTAAACAAATGGTGAAAAAACCCAACTTGCTCTCTGACCGCTTCGCGCTCCAGAGGCAGACGGACGCAGTGAAACATTTAATCACCGCTCTTTAAAAGCTCCGAGATTTATTCACCTGGCGCTCCGCAGAAGGCCGAAGAACGTGTGTGAGGATCGGATATGTTACCCCACACACACACACACACACACACACACACACACACACACACACACACACACACACCCCGGGGGTGTGAGGCCTCGACCCGGAGCCCACCTGGCGGCTGAGGCTGAAGCGGTGGAATCTCCCACGGTCCTCATCACTCCCACTGAAAAAGAAGAACCTCCTCATTAGTTATTCGCGTGCCCTCCAGGTTACCCTCCTTCCTCTTCTTCTCCTTCTTCCACTCCTTCTTCCTCTTCCTCTCCTTCTTCTTCTCCTTCTTCTTCCTCTTCTTATTCCTCTCCTTCTTCTTCTACTCCTTCCTCTTCTTCTCCTTCTTTCTCTCCTTCTTCTTCCTCTTCTTCTTCCTCTCCTTCTTCTTCTCCTTCTTCTTCTCCTTCTTCCACTCCTTCTCCTTCTTCCTCTTCTTCCACTTCTTCTTCCTCTCCTTCTTCTTCTACTCCTTCCTCTTCTTCTTCTTCCTCGCCTTCTTCTTCTTCCACTCCTTCACCTTCCTCTTCTCCTTCTTCCACTCCTTCTTCTTCCTCTTCTTCTTCCTCTCCTTCTTCTTCTACTCCTTCCTCTTCTTCTCCTTCTTCTTCCTCTTCTTCTTCCTCTCCTTCTTCTTCTACTCCTTCCTCTTCTTCTTCTTCCTCTCCTTCTTCTTCCACTCCTTCACCTTCCTCTTCTCCTTCCTCTTCTTCTCCTTCTTCCTCTCCTTCTTCTTCTCCTTCTTCCACTCCTTCTCCTTCCTCTTCTTCTTCCTCTCCTTCTTCTTCTACTCCTTCTTCTCCTTCTTCTTCTTTCTCTTCTTCCTCTCCTTCTTCTTCTTCCACTCCTTCACCTTCCTCTTCTCCTTCCGCTTCTTCTCCTTCTTCCACTCCTTCTTCTTCCTCTCCTTCTTCTTCTACTTCTTCCTCTTCTTCTCCTTCTTACTCTTCTTCCTCTCCTTCTTCTTTTACTTCATCTTCCTCTTCTTCTTCTTCCTCTCCTTCTTCTTCCTCTTCTTCTTCCTCTCCTTCTTCTTCTACTCCTTCCTCTTCTTCTTCTCCTTCTTCCTCTTCTTCTTCCTCTCCTTCTTCTTCCTCTCTCAGTGGGTAATGATGCTCTTCATGAGGGCAGCCCTGATGACTCTGCAGAGATAATCTGGCGTGGTAATCCTCTCTTCTGTAAATTGGGCCCTTTTCGACTGCCAAGGCGACAGATCTCCCAAGTGCTTCTGAGGAACACTCTGCCACAGATTACCTCCCTCGTTTCCTATATCTCATCCCTCTTTCACACACTTTCATGTTGTCCTTTTTTTCGGTTTTGTGTAATGCTTTTTTTTGTGTCAGAAAAGATGGCGATCTCTTCTAAAAGCACTGCAGTTTTTCAACCCCTCCCCCTTAAATCCTCTTTGAGAGATTTCTCCATCTCGGGGAATGAAAGAGAAGATCTTTCCAGAAGTGTCAACAAAGTTAGGGACTCCTCACGAGGACGAGCTGTTGGGAAGATTGTGATCGCTCGTAATATTTCAGCTCGCCCTCCGGCCGAGACAATCCTGTTACGCTCCGTGAGGAACAGAAGGGTAAGGAAGCGCCTCGGAGAAGCTGTATATATTCTATGATGATGATGATGATGATGGTGATGGTGGTGGTGGTGGTAGAATTGCACTAAATCTGCTTTGTGGGTGGCAGCTATAAGAGGCCACGGACCAGCCTGCATGTTTTATTACTCTGGTTTTTTTCGCGCCATATGGTCCAATATTATCTCGGAGAAAAACGAGGAAAAAATAAATATCGCGGGTTTTTTTGCGTGCCGCTCGTTTGCAGTTTCGAGAAATACAAGAAAGAAAATGGAAAGCTGCACACTTTTAGAAGTTTTAAGCCATAAAGCAACGTCTCTTCGCCCTTAGAGATGTTTCTCAATGACCTTTTTCTTTCTTCTCCGATCTCGTAACTCGTGTATCGGACCACCCGACACGAGGGACCTTGTTGTTTTTACCTGTTATGTACTTCCTCTCGTCCATTTTAATGCCACATGGGATACTTCCGCACTAGTTGCTTTAGTCCGAGCCAGCTTTTGGCTGCTAATGGACCGTCTCATTTTGGACCGCGTACCACGTTTGTTTGTTTTTTTGGGCTGTTCAGCTAAGACACAAGTTACCAAATGTGTGTGTGCGACGAATTGTGCCCCCCCCCCCCCCATCCCCTCCTCTCGGTTTATGGTCCGAGCCAACACACAGGTGCTCTGTATTCCGCCTCTCGCCGAGCTCTTCTTCCCTGCACCTGTCCGCTCATCGATCCACGCTGGGGTCGATTCCCCGATGGCGGGATGACCTTCCTGTTCCCTCCCCCGCTCTTTTTTTGTGGACTGAAGATTCGCCTCGTCCGGCCTCACCTCACCTCCTCCCTCGCCCGCATCTTATTCTCATGCGCTCGCATCGAGAAGAAAAAAAACACTTCTTCTGCACTCGGCCTCCGTTTCCTTCGACCTTTGACCTTTGTAGTATTGGCTGCGAGGCTCGTTCGCTGCAGTCAAGTCCGCCGCAGGGGCCCCGCGCTGTAAATGAAAATGGATGATTGGAAAATGAATCCTCTGGGAGGGGTAGACCATATAGTATTTTATTAGGTGGGACTTTGCAGCAATATAACTGATGAATAAAGTCGGAGCACTTAGGGATGAGAGATGTGTAGCGCGGACTTTGTTCCCATTTAATGGAATGAAGGAATACTAAGTGAATTAAGTATACAAAGTATTTAGTTCTAAAGCGTAGTACCTTCTACCTCAAGTTAAAATACTTTGTCACTGTCCACCGCAAACCGTACGTCTTCAATTACGGTTATTAGAACGTTTTTTTTTCAGATATATAGAGGAATCACAACGCTACAGACCCCCCCCCCCCCCCCTTTCCCTCGCCGCGATGCTCGGCCCGCTGGAGGGAAAGGGGGGGGGGGGGGTGCACGGCAGAACTCGGTGACACTACACTACTGCTTCTGTCCATGCAATATTAAACTTCTTCGCACTAGCTTCAAGCCTCTTCTTAACTCGTTCTACCGTACCCGATATGATCAAGAAGAGGGGGGTCCCCAAACTTTTTCCCGCGAGGGCCACATCACTTGGGGGCCGGGGTCAGTTTGTAACAGAAAAAATGTGACGATCGCAGGGGTGCCTAAATGTAAACATTTATTGTTTTCCTGAAAGCCACACATAACCAAATGTTAATTCCCCTTTCCGGTATCTTCACAGAAAGAAAGTCAGGAAATAAATAACAATATTAATGAAATAGATAATAACCAAATAGCCCTCTCTGTGTTCTATACAGAAAAAAGTCTAGGATTTGCGTGGCCAGACTGAAAAAGAAAATCATGATGCGTCTCTGGTATTGTTCAGGGGGCGGGGCCAAATGTGGATTACATTACATCATTTAGCTGACGCTTTTATCCAAAGCGACTTAGAATCCTATTAACCACTGATCAAGAACTTTAAAAAGCAACCTTTTTTTTGCATATAAAAAAATATATACTAAAGACCTAGAATATGAGGCCAAACAGTTTGATATACAAGGTGCCCAGTTCCGAAACCATACGAGACGAAAGGGCCTTGAAGGTGTTGAATGACCACTTGATCCTGGCTGCATTGCATCGTAAAGAATCATCCACATTTAGAGTACGGGGCGCACTTTCCCGAAAGGGTCTCCTCCAAGGCATCCATGCCATCGGACTTGTTTGAGTCGATCAAGAGGGAGGAGGTCAAGCTCCTCGCCAGTCTCCAAAGTGGTAGTTATGTGGTCATAAGAGTACCCGATAGTGAGCCTTGTGCAGTAGTGAACTGAGTTGGGTGCACATATCCTCCTGGGCTCTGGACACCTCGGTGCTATACAGCCAAGCAAATAGCTTTATTGACTTCTGACTTCTGGGCGCTCACAGCATGCGCAGTAACGGAGGTCCAGAATATAACAGCAGTTTGGCATGACTCCATGGCTGTGTCTACTACCGCGCACTTGAGCACTTCGAGCACTGACTTTCAGTGTTCGAAGTGCGCCACTGAAAAAACCAGCAGAATTCAGTGCACTGAAAGTACCCGGATGGTGCACTGCAAACGGGCAAAAAATGTAGTGTAAAACGATGGACACTACTCGCACTAAGCGGCCGCCATCTTGGCGACGTGGCGGAAGAGGAGGAGCCCTTTCAACAGCTTCTCATTTTATTTCTAAAACAATGGCGGACAGCACAAGCGGTAGACCACGAAGCTACAGACCGTAAATGTAAGTATCAGCGGTAGTTACACATTGTACTGGTATTACAATGTACTACTAACCTGCCATTCTCACATTAGTGAGCATACCTAGGTAGCATTAGATGCCATTGGATCTGCATGGCAGTTATGATAAGCTAGTTGGGTAATCCACCACCCGGCCAGTCCGACGAAGGTGCACTTTTATCGGACACTTTTCGCTTGACGAGCGGGGGCAGGTCGGCTCCAGGCGCTTGCTCCAGCGGCAAGTCCGACGACAGATAGCTATGTCAGTCATCGGACAGTGTTAAACAACGGCTGTTCTGTTAACCAATCGAAATAGCAATTATAATAATGGATTAACAATGGATATGCTCAGTTTAATAACGGGTTAACATGACACACGCCGCCCGATAATTAATACCGTTACGATCGCTATCTAAGCTTGTCCTTCTTGAAATAATTGTAGCTTTCAATCATCGTTGTGTTTTTTTAATGTCGTGTATGTATTAATTTAAATGTAATCGTGGTCTGAGACAGAGCACTGAATGGCTATCCTCTTTCTGTTTCCTGCCCCAGAGACGTTTCCTGGAGGTGCTGGTGCTGGTCCTCTGCTGCCCTCCCGACATCTGCATCTGGCTCCAATGACCTCTGGCACCTCACATCCACCTCCAGGGCCTTTAAGAAGATGGACCGCCATCGCGTCTTCAGTATCCCGAAGGACCTCTCCTCAACACAGCACACCTGGCCTTTGACAGGCAGCAGTTGTAGCTTGGAGGTGGACAGGCTGCCTGAAGGGGGTCATGAGGCAGATGGGTTGGGACAGGCAGGGGTAGCCACCATCCCCAAGGATACAGTATCCTGGTGGAGGGGATGACTGCTCATAGAAGATGGGGCTGTTATTCAGGACCCTGGCATCATGCACTGAGCCCGGGGCCTGTCGAGCCCCTGGCCACCACCCGATAGGAGGTGGCGCTGGCAAGCCAAAAATAAAAACTAGACAGGAGATCTCGGGGCCCCAACCGTGGTCAGTCAGTGCCCAGCACAGCCATGAGGGCGTTGAATGACTCGGGTGAGCCTGAAGTCCACCCTCATGTCACTGTGGCCATCACAATACAACGCCAGCAGTGGCATTGCAACATGGATACGGCAGCGCCGCCTGGGACTGGGTGGCTGCTGTAGAGTGTGGGGAGGGGAGGGGAAGGGAAGATTATATTAATATGTCAGTCATTTTATCAATAAAATGTTGTCATTGAGGTTTTGTAGTCTTTTATTGTGTTTTCTGATTTATATTAGAATTGATGCATGTTTGTAACAACAAATTAATATGCCTGTGTGTTCAATTGCTAATTGATTCCTGTATCAGGGTGAACTTCACTACAACAGAGATGTGTATAAAAGTACAGTCAGTCAAAGTAGGCCTATTACTGTGTGAATTCAAGCAGATGATGCCTATCATTTCAGTGGATAATTCTGAAAACTAATTGGAATCTAGGGACAAACATGTACAGATTTGTCATGTTTTATTTCCATATGGTGTGTATGTGGATTGCAAAGAAGAAGGCTACTTCTGACAAAGATAATTGAGAATTTAGCATACCTAGCGAGGAGAATTTAATTGCAACTACTACATGAAGCTATGCTGTGAAGGTAAGGCAAAATCACACAATTAAATTTACATATACCATCTTGACTTCAGCCAGAAGGCGGAGGCTCCTGCCGCGATTGTGGAGGTATCGCAGTTTCCACATGGGGTGGAGAAAGGTAAACAAGGGACAACAAGAGGGCAAGAAGTGAATTCATTTGGTCACTTTAAGGGTTAGGGGATCGCAAGCAGATTTGCATACGTCACTCCCGGCTTAATTTCGCGGGTGCCGTGAACAGATTTGCGTCCGTCACTTCCGCCAAGTGGTGAACGGTTAAGTGTTCCATTTGAGACAGCACTTCATCAGCGACGCAGTACACTGCAATGCAGTGCACTGAATTGCAGTGTACTGCATTGCAGTGTACTTCGTGAAGTGTGCGGTAGTAGACACAGCCCATGTGTTTCTGCTAAAACAGAGCTTGAGCATGAGCCCGGCTGCCGGCTGCACGCCACGAGGCCCCTCAAGACGTGGTCACTCACATGGACCTCGACCTCATGCTGGTGGGGAGCAGCTCAGGGGGTTCAAGCTGCAGCGTCAGCTAGTGTCCACTCGGCTGGAGCGGGAGACGGTGAAGCTCTCATCACACGCAAAACAATAAGCGGAAACGTTATGACCTGTGGCATCTTGGTTCTTTTGCAACGTAAAGTGACTTGAGAGGGAGGAGCTAAGTACAAACATCGTACATTGCGATGGGACTTTTTTTGGCGGTAATTAAGAGAGAGTGTTGGGTAGTGACTTTAAACTGTGTATAACGACTAGATGCGGTCACCATGACGTCCCATTGGTTTGTGGACTTCGGGTTGAAGACTCAAGGTAACTTTTTTGTCCGTCGCCATCTTTGTTTGTTTTTTTAAAACCGTCGCTATCTTGGTTTTTGGGAGGTCGCCATCTTGTTTTTTTGTTTGTCGGAATTTTTTTTTTGTCTGTCGTCATCTTGGTTTTTCGACCTGTGAGATCTTGTTTTCTTTGCAACCTAAAGTGACTTGAGAGGGAGGAGCTTAAGTACAAAAACATTTTTGAGCCGTCGACATCTTGTTTTTTTTGTCCCTTGACATCTTGGTTTTTGGCCTTCGCAATGTAGTATTGTTAGCTGTCGCCATCTCGCAGCGAAGACCCCTCCGGTAAACACACAACCCTGGGATGGTCATCAGAACATCGTAGAGGCCTCTCACGATCCCGGCTCCCACGGTTTGAGCTCGTCTCCGAGGATGAACAACACGTGCCCCGTGATCCAATGACGACAATTCAGGGTTGCGAACGCGAGAAAGCCATATTTAATACCTCGAAAGGAGTAAATCGCTATCTTGAAATAAACAC